>NW_026695001.1:0-208459 GCF_021218885.2 Marmota monax | reverse complement strand
TATTGTAATGAAGGGGAAATGAGTTACAATATTAAAATATATAATTCCTATTGGATGATTTTGATATTATCCTTTTTAAATTTTATTTCATTATTATTACCAACTTAACTGGACTTTTATATTACAATTGTTTTTATTTTTACTGCATAACATTTACTTGTTAAATAAATACACACAACTGTGATATATAGTTTCCAGAATTAAGCAATAGATGTTTTAGCACAAAAGCTAATGTTTAATACACACTAGAGATTTACAGTTCTGAGAAAAAGAGGAGAATTCTTTAAATAATTTTTTCAAATTGTCTTTTGAACATGATACTTTGTGTGTTTCTATTAATTTACTTTGATGTTAAAGGACTGTTTTCTGTAATCCCAGGTACTGCTGCTTTGACTGTGAACAAGCTGCACTCATGGAGGTCTTCAAAACTGACTTTGTTCTCTCCACACTGCATAGACACACCTGTTCCAATCCTTGGGTGAAATCTAGGGGCCCCATGGCTTACCTGCTTATGTTCAGATAAGGAAATATCCACTGGTCTCTACAGGGATGGAATGAGATCTCATTGCAGTCATTACACTGCCTGTCCCAGGATTATAGTCTAAACAGGACACTGCATTGAAATATAAAGTTTCTGTCTCAGAAACAGCCAGTTTAGCCAGAATCCTGCAAAGCCTAGCCAGCAAGTAGAAAATATAATTCTCCTTTTGCATTTGGTACATCTACCTCTTCCAGCAGTCAGGCTTAGTGAACTTGTCTTCTGACCACTTCAAATCCAACATCTACCCTAGAGTAAAAAAACAAGAAAATATCACTTGATGGGTGCTCTCTTCCCTGTGTCCACAAGGATTCTATCTGGATTAGACATGCATTCAGAGGGGACTCCTTCATTGGCATTCCCTGTGGTTTCCTGGGCCTCATTCCTGTATTTCCTCAGGCTCATCCTCACAGTTTTCCCCTGGACTGTTTCATCAAGTAATATTTTTGCTGTCACCCTCTCCCTCCCCACCCCAGGCCTCTCAAGTTGTGGTTTATCTTTGAACTCTGTGATGGGAAAGCAGTTATTCCCTAGGCAGCCTCTTCTTGGGTTCTGGTTACTGCAGCTCTCTACTCCTGGATGGCTCAAAGATAGTCAGAAAATAGTCTTTGAGTCCCCCCCATATGCCACAAGGAATACAGGCAGGTCCTCACGCTGGTTCCTAGATGGGAATTGTTTTTTAAGAAAAATTGAGAAAACTTAATTTAGCAAAGCTTGCCTAAAGAAAAACAAGGAAAAAGAAAAAAAAAGCTTCTAGCACCAGGTTGTACTTGGGAGCCAAGATGATTAACCCTACCACTTCTGCAGATTACACTCACCACCAGAGAAAAGAAAGTGCCCTATCAGAAATCATCTGATTGGCTGCAGTCAGCATTTCTGACTATATGTGCATGGTCATATTAGTCCATAGCACCTGATTGTCTAAGCTGCAGTGCTGTGGTTGGCAGAATCTTAGTTGCTTGGTTACAAGCTAATTCCTAACATTATGTTGGGTTACAGTTTATTTGATGGTTACAGTGCACCAAGTACAGAGGCCACTTTGGAACAAACTTTATTACCCAAGTATGGTGACAGGTTTAGAACAAATTTATTTTAGAATTTGCCCCATTTTGTCCACCATGAGTGTGTGGACAGTGACACTATCTTCACAATTGGCACATATGATCTGCTTGATTTCAGGACAGATTTTACAATTTCACAATTGTAAAATGTCAAATTAGTTAGATGATCCAGGCACAGTGGTGCATGCCTATAATCCTAGCGAGTCAGGAAGTTGAGAACTATTTCAAGTTCCAGGGCAGCCTCAGCAACTTAGAGACTGGAAGGAATTCCACAAGACCCTAATAAGAAATTTAAAAAAGAACTAGGGCTATGACTCTGTGATAAAGCATGTCTGGGTCCAGTCTTCAGTACTGTCACCCCCAAAATGTTAGATGGATCTTAAGTTTAACACTTTTGTTATGCCTAACATAACAAGACCACTGGATTTTCCCAGACAACCGTGGATGAGTATATGAATTGAGAACAACAAAGAGAAACATGTCAGGAGGAAAAAGACACTTATACATTCTTTAACAGACTACTCCATAAACCAAATGAACCAAAGGCTAATAATTCAAGGTTCAGCCATTAGAGATGATTCTGAAATAGCTTAGAAGAAATATGAGTAGGTAGATGTCGCGACCCCCTCGCCAGCAAGGAAGACACGACACAGGATTCTTCTTTCAGCGGTTTATTCAGGCCTTAACTCTAGTTTTCTCTCAAGCGCTCTCTCTCGCCGCACCCACACACAGCCTAATAAAGCTTACTCAAGTCCAATACAAAGCTGCCACGCAGGGTTTTCTCATAGGGTATTGAGGGACAGCGTGCCAACTCTTCCTAATAAGGAGTTGTTTACCAAGATCCACAACGGAGACCGGCACCATCTTCTAATGGCGGCAACGGTCTACCAACACGGCTCACCACAGTTCCCCCTTATTTCTTAAAAAACAATGCAGGCAAAAGTAGAGGTCCTATCCCACTGTGCAAACATGGCTGCAATGTATGGCTCAGTCCTAAGGAGGCGCCTTCCCTAGATCTGACACCATATCAGCCGACGCCTTTTTTCGTGGGACGGGGCGTGGACGCCAAACCCGTATGCCATAGGACATGCTTCCCTTGAGGTCCGGAGACCAGATCACTCAAGTGCAGTGCCTTGCCTCGCATCCTGCATCGTGATGATGGCGAAAAGGAAAGGGGATTTTACAAGTAGCCGGTCAGTGACTATGAGGTTGGAAGTGGCAATACCATCTCTCAGCCCCTGAGAAAACGAAGGGTCCAAAGCATAAAGTGCAGCATCAGCATGGAAGCCCACCTGCGTGCAATGGCAACAAGGCCTGCAGAGTGCATGGGCCTTCCATAACTGGGAAGGCAGGAAGAGGAGGGCATGCCAATCCCAGTACAATGTCAAAGATAACTTGGGGTGCAATGGCCAAAACCCAGGAAATTATTGCTTAAGTTGCGCAAGCCAAACTTGTGGAGAAATACCATTCTCTAGGGCTGCAAAAGCCTGGACAATCATAGCCTTTTCTTGGCTATGTCGAGCTCTTAGGCGACAGAAAAGCCACAGACAAAGGACAACCCCAAAACAACACATCGCTCCAAAAATGCCTACTCCCACCCATTCCTTAAAGAAAGAAAAAGCAGAAGACAGCCAATTTGTAAATTGGCCCAATGTCACAGGTTCCACACGAGTGTTGTTCAACATGGCAATTTGTGTCAGTTGGGTCTGAATCAACTTCTCTGCTTCCATGGACCAGTTTCCGGCCAGGTACCGTCAGATGATTTGAGAGGTATTTCTGGAATCATTAAATCTGAGAGATGTTATACATAGATGTGCACGATGAGCAACACAACCCAAATGTACTAGGTCTGACAATTCCTCAATCTGAGCTTGGAGGAGATCCACCCTTTGATTAACGGCCAAAATTCCTGATAAAATATGTTGATTGATTTTACTTTGAGACTCTAAGATGTTGGAAGTTTGTTGGATGACCTGATTAACCGTGGCCGCAGTCTGCACCTGATTAGCCATGGCCACTCCAGCAGTGACCGCTGCAGCAGCAGATATTGCAACCGCTGTCACAATAGCTGCCGTGATTCCAAAATCCCTACGGCTCCTGAGCACCTCAATAATAGGGAAGGAGTCCGGATCCGCAGTAACCGGAATCGGGACGAAAGTCGGGACCTTCATAACAACTGCCGTGCTCCAGGATCCATTCCAACACTCAGACAAGACACATGTACAATTAGAACAGTCAATCATTTCCGATCCTGTAGTATTGGTATCATTGGTCAAAAGGAACAGGAACAGAGAATGAAGACAGACTGCTGCAGAGGGCAGTGTAGCATTGGACATCAGAGAATTGAATGAAATGTTTTTAAGTCTCCTACCATTAGCAGTGTCCTGTACAGAGCCAGACACATTAAACAGCCAGCTCTGGACTCCTCTCAATTGAGCCAGAGCAGAGACATCGGCTGTGGCCCCCTTTTCATTGGAAATCAACCATTGAAACCAAGACCAGCCTGTTCCTGTAGTGGAATTATCCTTGGAAGAATTATACAAATACCTTTTAAGAGAAGGGGAAAGAGAGAAACCCACAGCAACTTGGCACTTCTCCCAAGAATGATCTTGACAAGGCGTGAATGTCAGGGGGAAAGAATAGTATGGGGTACAATAAGGAGAGGCCTTAAAATAAGTGGCAATACTAATGTTAGAAAGAGCCACCGGGAGTGACACCTGGGATGTTATAGCCAAAGTGGTGATATTCATTTCGGTCGAATTTGTAGTCTCTCCTGAGCCCTCCGTTTCCCCATTACTCACTCGGTTAAGCACCACAGACAAGGTTCCCAGTGAGACCCTACTGTTCTGTAAGGGGTCCTCCCAATTGGTCAAATTGAAGCGCTGTAAGCGAATACAACGGGTTCTCAAGAAACTGAAGCAGAAAACTCCCGTGAGATTAACACGAGAAAGGTTGAAAACCTGTTCCCCATCTCCTCTAGGGGAGACACAAGGGGCAGACATCTCACATGAAGTAGAAAAAAGAGTGGGGAGGACACTAGAATTTTTATGGACCAGCATCGGCATCGGCCATGTCCGAGCTACCGCCCACCACTGCATCGGTAACATCTGGACCATTATCGTCTGTGATAGGGCCAGGATACTCAGCAGAATGAAGGGTCTCATCGTTGGACTCTTGTAGGGTTCCCCGTTGTTGGTCAGTTATCTTCGAGACTTTTCTCGTTAGCCGTTCAGGGATCCACACCGGCTCCGCTCGGTCCTGTGGGAAAACACAGACAGAACCTCGTGCCCATGCCAGCACGGGATCAGGCCCATACCATTGTCTGGAAAGGACATCTTTCCACTTAACATACCCAAAATTCGGGGCAGAGGGCGAACAATGCCTATCTGCAGCAGAGCGCCCTTGGATGTCCAGATTTAAAAAATTGATAGTAAATAGAGCCAGGGAGAGGCGCTCTTTCGGGGAGTGGCCTAAGCCAATTCCCCCTTTTTGTTTTAGTAACATCTCTTTTAGAGTCTTATGAGCACGCTCTACAATACCCTGGCCTTGTCGATTGTAAGGTAAACCATGGACAAGTTGGATACCCATCTGGCTGCAAAAGGAAGAAAATTGTCGCCCAGTATATGCGGGGCCATTGTCCGTCTTAATGGACTGTGGTGATCCCCAGGCTGCCCAAGCTTCCAAACAATGTGTGATAACATTTCCAGCTTTTTCCCCAGACAAAGCGGAAGCATAGATAATGCCAGAACAAGTATCTACAGATACATGGACATATTTAAGTTTACCAAAGTCAGGAACATGAGTAACATCCATTTGCCATATAGTTAAAGGCCGTAAACCACGAGGATTTACGCCTATAGAGGGAGGATGATGTAAAATCACACAATTAGGACAATCTAACACAATCTGTCGAGCATCAGCACGGGAGATGGTAAAGCGTTTCTGAAGTGCTCGTGCATTAATATGAAACTTACCATGAAAGGTTTTAGCTTGGTCTAAGGAGGAAATAGGGAACGCCCAAGAAGGACGAGTAGCAAGATCTGCCTGGGCATTGCCCGCAGAAAGAGCACCCGGCAAACCTGTGTGGGCTCGAATATGCAAGGGGTAAAAACAGGTGGAACGATTCCAAATCAATGTTTGAAGATGGAGAAAAAGGGAAGACATTACTCCTGATGTGCGTATGGGACCCACTGTTTCCAACACCTTTAAAGCTTGAACTACATAAACAGAATCTGAGATTAAATTAAAAGGAAATGGACATTGTTCAAAAACTTTTATGACAATTTGCAGCTCCACCCATTGTGGATTACCAGGAGCAAACTGATGTTGGATAGGAGGCTGATCATTTACCACATAAGCTCCAATACCAGTCTTAGATCCATCTGTAAAGATATTTGCAGCTCCTGGAATAGGCGTAGAAGAGGTAATCTTAGGGAAAATGACAGGATGTTCCTTAACAAATGTAATAAGAGGATGTGATGGATAGTGATTATCTATCTCTCCTAAAAAAGAGCATCGTAATATAGCCCAATTATCCAAGTTAGCACATAAGACCAGAATTTGTTGACATGTATAAGGAACAATCACAGACGTTGGAGAGAAACCAAAAAATTGTACACTTTGTTGTATCCCTAACATAGCTAAGGAAGCAACTGCATCAGGATAATACTCAAGGGATTTCCCAGGGGATATACATGGATGTATCCACAATAAAGGACCATCTTGCCATAAAACTCCAGTAGGTTGTCGCACAGTGGCGAGCACACATAGTTGGAGAGGTTTATCCTCTTGAAACCTACAAAGGCTAGCATGTTGTATAGCCTCTTCCACTTTAAGCAACACTGACCTGGCTTCCTCAGTAAGATGTCAAGGGGAAGTAAGATCTGAATCACCTTTAAGAATTTCATACAAAGGTTTTAATTCAACATTGGGAATATGTAGGTAACTTCTAATCCAATTTATATCACCCAATAATTTTTGGAAATCATTTAGTGTCTGTAATTTATCAGTCCTCAGAGTTATCTTTTGGGGTGTGATAGTTTTACAAGAGATAGTAGCACCAAGATAATTAATGGAGTCCCCCATCTGTACCTTATCAGGTGAAATAAACAAGCCTTTTGACTGTAGCAAATGTACTAAGTCAGTATAAGCGGCCTCCAACATACATTGGGTCTTTGCTGCTAACAAAATATCATCCATATAATGTACACACCTTAATGATGGATATTTTTGTCTGAGTGGAGCAATAGTCGCACCTACAAACATTTGACACATGGTAGGACTATTGCCATGCCCTGCGGCAGAACTACCCACTCAAACCTCTGATCAGGCTCCTCGTGATTACACAAAGGCAAGGTGAAAGCAAAACGTTCTGAATCTAGAGGATGCAATGGGATGGAAAAGAAACAATCTTTAATGTCTATACATATCACTGGCCAATTTTTAGGGATAGTAGAAAGCAAAGGCAACCCTCTCTGAATAGATCCCATGAGTTGCATTTGAGCATTAATAGCCCGTAGATCGTGCAGCAACCACCATTTTCCAGTCTTTTTCTTTATAACAAAGATGGGTGTATTCCAAGGAGAAGTGGATGGCCTTATATGTCGTAACTTTAACTGTTCTTGAATTAAAACATGTGCTGCAGCCAGTTTCTCAGAGGAGAGTGGCCACTGAGGCACCCATACTGGCTCCCCTGATTTCCAGGTAATGGGCACCTGATCCTCAGCGGCCCCTAAGAAAAACCCAAACCATGTCTGTTAAGTTTTGGTATTGATTGTATGGGATGTCTACATCCCTGTAAATTCTTACCTAATCCAAGACCTGGTCTATATCCCATGTCTTGCATTATCTTTTGGGCAACTGCTGAGTATTCATTACTAAGTTGAAACCCCATGTCCTTCATAAGATCACGTCCCCATAGGGAGATTGGAAGATCAAGTACATATGGTTGAAAAATGCCAGAATGTCCTTCAGAATCTTTCCATGACAGATGTCTACAGCTGACTTGTGGAGCTTGAGCATATCCTAAACCCCTCAGCGATTGATCCGAGAGTTGTACCGGCCACCCCTTTGACCAGTCCTTCATTGCTATTATGCTACGATCTGCTCCAGTATCCAGTAATCATAAAATTGATTTGCCTTCTATAGTTAATTTTAATGTGGGACGGTCATCCATTTCTAAGGACAAAAATACACAATTTCCCCCCGTTGTTCCAATTTTATCGTTTAATCTCAAATGGGAGCCAGCAGGAAAACGGGTATGTAGACTGGGTAGAATTAACAATTGAGCAATCCGGAATCCTGGGGAGATGGACACAATACCTTTCGGAGCTTCTACCATAACCTTTACTGTTCCTATTGTATCTGGATTAATAATTCCAGGGAAGATGTGAAGGCCTTGTAAAGCGGAAGAAGCACGCCCCACTAACAACCCTACAGTACCAGGTGGCAAAGGTCCTTTAAAGTCAGTTTCCAACAACTGGACTCCCATTTTAGGTGTTAATACGAGTAGGGAGGCGGAACAGAGGTCCAGCCCCGCGGCACCTGTAGTGGTTCTCCGCGATCTTTGGGATGTCGTAGAGATGGCCATGTTTCGCTCTCCATGATCCCATTCTCCATTGCCCCATATATTTGCGGGCCCTGAGGTCAAGGGCCCTTCCGGCCGTTTTTTGGCATCTGTCTATCTGATATTGGCTGTCCATGAATGTCCTTGACTGATCTGCATTCATTAGCCCAATGTTTACCCTTCTTGCAATGAGGACATAGTCCTGGCTGTCGAACAATTGAGGATGACCCTTTTTTGTCCTGTAACTGACATGTTAGGGACAATCACGCTTAAAATGTCCCTCCTGGCCACATCTAAAGCACTTTCCTGTATGAGGGGGTAGTTTTCGGGTTAGCTGGAGAACGGCAGCAGCCAACCTTGCATTAGTAAGGGGCCCACCTATTTCCCTACAGACTTTCATCCATGCCTCTATTCCTTTATTCTTATATGGGGTTATAGCTGTTTTGCATTCCTTAGTACATTGTTCAAAAACAAGTTGTTTGATCAAAGGCATAGCTCTATCAGGGTCCCCGAATATTTTCCCCGCTGCATTTACCATCCGAGCCACAAAGTCAGAAAAAGGCTCTGTGGGGCCTTGAATGATCTTAGTTAGATTACCAGATACTTCCCCTCTGTTAGGCAAGGACTTCCAGGCTCGGATGCAGATGTTATTGATTTGCTCATATACCTCCGGTGGGTACCCTGTTTGTTGATTGGCAAATCTGCCCTGTCCCAAAAGCATGTCCTTATCCCAGGCAGGGCGTCCCGCCGCATGGTTTTGGGCCACCTGCTCTACTGCCCCCTCTAACATAAATGCTCTCCAATCCAGATACTTCCCTGGAGAAACACAGGTGCACACCAGGCTCGCCCAATCAGACGGAGTCATACAAAAGCGAGAAAGGCCCTCCACCTGGGTAAGTGTAAATGCAGCATCCACACCATAGGTTCGGACTGATTCAGCCAATGTCTTGACAATTTTAAAGTCAAGGGGTTCATGATATCGCCCCTGATTGACATCTTGAAACACAGGGAATGCTAGACCCATGTCCGAATGAACCTTTCTCCATGTTTGTCCATGAAACGTCCTATTGAGTCCTGGGTTAGGATAGGGTGGAGGGTCAGGAGGAATCTCCAAATAATCCTCCCCCTCTTCCTCATATCCCACATCTGTCTTTGGGTACTTATGTTCTGTGTAGACAGCCTTATGGGGATCACCTCGCCCTTTAGTTTCACCTTTTTCCCTTTTTTCTCTAGCTTGCCGTGATAGCAATTCCAATACTTCCTCATTGTCTGGACTACTGTCTTCCTCAAAGGCTTTCAATTCAGCCAAATCTGGATAAAGTCTAGTCTTTGGCTGACTTGAACGTTTATCATCTCTATCACTTCCCCCACTCTTAATACTTTCAGCTCCCTCGGACCTCTCCTCATGTAATTGTTCAAGAACCTCCTGTCCTTTGGTTAGGGCATCCTGACATCTACTGTCAGATAAACAACCCTTTACTAACTTCCATAAAGGAATCACCCCACCTTCGAGGGTCCCTTGTTCGTGTGCAAAATCTAAATCCTTACCTAGTTTTTCCCAGCTGGGGGTCGTGAGACTGCCCGAGTAAGCAAACCACGGGGCCGCTAGATCTACTTGTTTTAAGAACATCTGCAAAGTACTCTGTTTAACTTTTATTTATTTATTTTTTTAATCTATAAACCATTCTTTTTATTTTTTTTATTTTTTTTTAATTTTTTATTGTTGGCTGTTCAAAACATTACATAGTTCTTGATATATCATATTTCACAATTTGATTCAAGTGGGTTATGAGCTCCCATTTTTACCCCATATACAGATTGCAGAATCACATCAGTTACACATCCATTGATTTACATATTGCCATACTAGTGTCTGTTGTATTCTGCTGCCTTTCCTATCCTCTACTATCCCCCCTCCCCTCCCCTCCCCTCCCCTCCCCTCTTCTCTCTCTGCTCCCTCTACTGACATTCGTTTGTCCCCCTTATATTATTTTTCCCCTTCCCCTCACTTCCTCTTGTATGTATTTTTGTATAACTCTGAGGGTCTCCTTCCATTTCCATGCATTTTCCCTTCTCTCTCCCTTTCCCTCCCACCTCTCATCCCTGTTTAATGTTAATCTTCTTCTCATGCTCTTCGACCCTACTCTGTTCTTAGTTACTCTCCTTATATCAAAGAAGACATTTGGCATTTGTTTTTTAGGGATTGGCTAGCTTCACTTAGCATAATCTGCTCTAATGCCATCCATTTCCCTGTAAATTCTATGATTTTGTCATTTTTTAATGCAGAGTAATACTCCATTGTGTATAAATGCCACATTTTTTTTTATCCATTCATCCATTGAAGGGCATCTAGGTTGGTTCCACAGTCTAGCTATTGTGAATTGTGCTGCTATGAACATCGATGTAGCAGTGTCCCTGTAGCATGCTCTTTTTAGGTCTTTAGGGAATAGACCGAGAAGGGGAATAGCTGGGTCAAATGGTGGCTCCATTCCCAGCTTTCCAAGAAATCTCCATACTGCTTTCCAAATTGGCTGCACCAATTTGCAGTCCCACCAGCAATGTGCAAGTGTACCCTTTTCCCCACATCCTCGCCAGCACTTGTTGTTGTTTGACTTCCTAATGGCTGCCAATCTTACTGGAGTGAGATGGTATCTTAGGGTGGTTTTGATTTGCATTTCTCTGACTGCTAGAGATGGTGAGCATTTTTTCATGTACTTGTTGATTGATTGTATGTCCTCCTCTGAGAAGTGTCTGTTCAGGTCCTTGGCCCATTTGTTGATTGGGTTGTTTGTTCTCTTATTGTCTAATTTTTTGAGTTCTTTGTATACTCTGGATATTAGGGCTCTATCTGAAGTGTGAGGAGTAAAGATTTGTTCCCAGGATGTAGGCTCTCTATTTACCTCTCTTATTGTATCTTTTGCTGAGAAAAAGCTTTTTAGTTTGAGTAAGTCCCATTTGTTGATTCTAGTTATTAACTTTTGTGCTATGGGTGTCCTATTGAGGAATTTGGAGCCTGACCCCACAGTATGTAGATCGTAGCCAACTTTTTCTTCTATCAGACGGCGTGTCTCTGATTTGATATCAAGCTCCTTGATCCATTTTGAATTCACTTTTGTGCATGGCGAGAGAAAGGGATTCAGTTTCATTTTGTTGCATATGGATTTCCAGTTTTCCCAGCACCATTTGTTGAAGATGCTATCCTTCCTCCATTGCATGCTTTTAGCCCCTTTATCAAATATAAGGTAGTTGTAGTTTTGTGGATTGGTTTCTGTGTCCTCTATTCTGTACCATTGGTCCACCCGCCTGTTTTGGTACCAGTACCATGCTGTTTTTGTTACTATTGCTCTGTAGTATAGTTTGAAGTCTGGTATCGCTATACTGCCTGAAACCTTTAGATCGTAGCAGTCCATCCAGGGCTAACAGAATAGGGCTAGAAATAGAGGCGCCCATGGCGTTAATGCAGAAAGCGAAAGCGAAGAAATAAAACGAAAGTCCAAAAAATCCCCGCTCTCTCCTTTTACAGAGGAGCGACCCGCTAATTTTTCCGCGGATTCCCACTTACCTGGGAACTTACCGGTGCACCACCCTGACCGCTAAAAGTTCTGGATCCTGGGATTGAGAGGTATTCGGTTCCCCGTGCGGGCCACCAATTGTCGCGACCCCCTCGCCAGCAAGGAAGACACGACACAGGATTCTTCTTTCAGCGGTTTATTCAGGCCTTAACTCTAGTTTTCTCTCAAGCGCTCTCTCTCGCCGCACCCACACACAGACTAATAAAGCTTACTCAAGTCCAATCCAAAGCTGCCATGCGGGGTTTTCTCATAGGGTATTGAGGGACAGCGCGCCAACTCTTCCTAATAAGGAATTGTTTACCAAGATCCACAACGGAGACCGGCGCCATCTTCTAATGGCGGCAACGGTCTACCAACATGGCTCACCACAGGTAGAAATGAGAAGAACAGAGAAGGGAAAGAAACTCTAACTTTAAATGATAAGCTTTACAAGCACCATCATCTTTATTCCCAAAGTTTGGTTTCCTCTGGACATAAATTTCTTTAAAGTTCCTGACATCTTGGAGTATTGCAGGTCCAGATAACTATTGACCATGTACATTGCTAGGTTATACAATATATTTTCTTTATACTAAATAAAGCCAAGAGAAAATATTGTAGAGACCTATGATATGAGTACATTCCAATTATTATCTATGACTAAATATTTTCAATCTAAAGATCCTGACAAATAGACCATGGTGAAGCACCCTATGCTGCATGATTAATAATCTTGGGCTTGCCAGACTGGGCCACCCCCACCTACTTCTCACATTCACTCTTTACAGAGTCCCCTTTTTAAAACAAGAATCTGAGAACCAAAAAGCATGTCTGCTTCCCAAGACAGCCCACATTCTCTGTCCCTGAAAGTGTGTATTCCTTGCTTTCCCAAATAAATCTCTGCTTTTGACTCTTTCTGACACATCCTGAAATTCTTTTCTCTGGTATAAACAAAGAACCTGCCAGGGTTGAGTTGAGGCTCCCCTTCTTATTTCTGAAGGACCTCTTCAGACTCCTATCTGGCAACAATTCAACAGCATATTAGTACCATTGATCACAGTCCTATTTGCCATTTGATGATGATCAAAGACCATCGTGTGCTGCAAAGTGGTGTTATCTAGACAGGGATTCAACTATTTGCATTCAGTATTTCAGCACAAATCCTAATGATAGGGAGACACATTTTGACACAGCCAGGCTTGCTAACAAATATTGAGGATGTGGCAAGCCAGCTGTTAGCAATTCCCACAAACATGAAATTAAAAAACCCAGCATTCTTCACAGAATGTTAAGAAACTCCAGAGTGCAAGCCACAGTGAAATAGAAAAAGTCACAATGATAGCTAGAATTTTAATACCCATTAAATTCAATCAATGGAATTAATGGAACCAATCAATGAAACTAGTTAAATAATAGTAAAGAAACTGATGAGGGCACAAACTCTAATCAACATCCTGTCCTGATAAACATCTATAGAACAATATGCTCAACCAGAACAGTCCCTACATCTGTTCAGTTCACAAGGAATGTGCAAGGAATGTGTACCTCAACAGATCACATGTGCAGCTATAAAATAACCCTTAAAACATTTAAAAGAATCAAAATGATAATTCTCTAACCACACATAACTAAATTAGAAATCTATAAAAAGAAGATATTTAGAAACTCCGAATTTTTGCAAATAAAATAGCAAACTTCTGAAGAACTGACAGGCCAAAGAATGAAATGCAGAACTATGCAGTATGAAAAATGAAAGTAGAGCATATCAAAAGTTTGTGGGGCAGCTAGAAGGTATAACTAGGAATTTAGAGCTTTAATGTTTAAGTTAGAAAAAGTTTATACCATAAGAATTTTAGAAATAAGAGCAAGTTAAATCTGAAATAATTAAACCACTACAGTCAAGAGAAAAATCTATGAACCAGAAAATAAATAATATGAAAATCAGTAAAGCCTAACATTAGTTAATGTTTAAAAAATTAATGTAGCTGCATGTGGTAATGCACACTTGTAATCCCAGTTACTGAGGATGCCAAGGCAGGAGGATCACAAGTTTGAGGCTAGCCTCAGCAATTTAGTGAATTCTTATCTCAAAAGAAAAATAAAAAGGATGGGTGATGTAGCTCAGTCTTAAAGGACTCTTGCATTTAGTACCAAAAAAAAAAAAAACCCACCAATAACATAGTTGCCATAGTTGCTAACATCTAGAAAAATTGATTAAGAAAGAGAAAAACACACATCACCAATTACAGGAAGGCACAGGGGAATATCACCAAAGACTCTACAGGTGTTTAACAATAAGAAGCATTATGAACAAATAAATAAACATATTGAATTAGAAAAGAAGGCAAATTGCTCAAGGAACACAAAACACCAAAATTTAGTACAAAGAAAAAGAAAAACTCATAAGAACTCTCAATCTCTTGAGGAACTTGAAGTTGTAGTTAATTTCCAGAAGTTGTTAAAAATGTCCTTCACACAACTAAAACAGAGAAACTGGTAAATGTTTCCAAACATTTAAGAAAAATATCAGCAGTGTACAAAAACTCTTAAGAGAACATACTGAGTAAAGGACACTTTCTAATTCATTTTATGTGGCTAGCACAACTGTGCTACAAACATCTAACAGTTTAGATGTTTGTAGCACAGTTGTGCTACATCAAAAGAACATGTAGATCAATATAGCTCATAATCATAGGGCAATACCCTCCTCATAATATTAAACATAATGTTAACTAAATCTAACAAAACACAGACAATATTTTTAAAAATTCATAATAGATCAATTGGGGTTAACTTCAGGAATATAGTGATTTCAACCTTCAAAAGTCAATCAATTAGCTGGGCATGGTGGCTCACCCCTATAATCCCAGAAGCTCAGGAGACTCAGGCAAAGACATGGCAAGTTCAAACCCAGCCTCAGAAACTTATCAAGAACTTAAGCAACTTAGCAAGACCCTGTCTCAAAATTCTAAAAAAAATAAAATAAAAAAGGGCAGAGGATGTGGCTCCATGGTTAAGTGCCCTGGGTTCAATCCCCTATACAAAAAGAAAAGAAAAGTCAATGAAAACAGACATAGAGAAACCATAAAATTATCTTAATCGATATAAAAAGATCAGTTCAACATCAGTTAATTGTAAAAACTCCAAATAAATGAATTAAAGACCTTTTAATATAATCTAATATAAAGAGTATTTATAAGAAGCATGCAATGAATATACTACTTAAGGAACCATATAAGCATCCTGGCTCTAAATGAACCAGAAGTGTTTTTCCACATGGCAAATGATCTGTGTTAAATATAAATCCTTTTTAATGTTCACATCTGCTCTCATAAGCAGGTGTATTATGATAAAACATGTACCAATTTGTCATCACTATGATTCTTAAAATTCTGCTTTTAACAATTGAATTGAAGAACTAAGTTGATTTTGTTTGCCATACACCAAGCAAAAGTAAATGCAATAATTTCAAGAGATTTATGAAAAATGAAATTGAAGTATGGCCAAATCTTTGTAATAGTTTTCATTGCTTTTCAGTCAAGAAAGGTACAAGAAAGAGAATATCTAACTCTCTCATCTTATCTCAGTATTGCCACTGCAGAAAATTGACAATGCTCAACAGTGTAAACTTATGGCTTACTGTCAAACTTCATTCTTGGCTGCATGTTGAAAATATGATTAAAGTTAATAGAGAAGAGGAAAAAAATAATATAAAATAGAAAAATTGCTTTGGAAACTCTACATTGAGCAATTACCATTTTTTTCTAGATGTTATAAACCACTCTACACCAAAATTTGATAAATTATTTTAGTATAGAACCACATAGAAACTTCGAATATCCAGCAATGAATGTGGATTGAATTTTTATCTGTTAGTATTCAAACAGTGATTTTTATCCTCTATATATCTTTAAAAATGAAAGTTATATTTCTATTCCCAATCCAGAAAATGTTATTTTCACAGTGAACTATTTCTATTCAAACATATTAAAATCATCATAAATATTTCTCAACAATTCTAATGACCAACTATTAGAATAACCACTTTTTGTCTTTTGTTTTGCATTTGTCATGCTACATTAAAAGCATATAAAAATAACTTTATCAACTACATAGAAACTAAAGATGGTTTGAAATTCAATCAATTTTACCTTAGACTAAAAGGAAAGAAAACACTACTCTTAATTCATATATAAGTCAATAATGGACTTTATAATATATGGAAAGCATGTTTGTCAAGATAGCTAATGCCAATATAAGTTTTCATAGGAACTTTAAAGAGGGGAGATATTGCAGTTGTTAGTTTTGTCTACATTGCTATTGACTTTAGAAAGCATATTTTATATTATACTATATTTAAGGGGAACATGAGTAAATTTGTTAGCAGTCTGTCCTTTAGGAGACAGACTATTCTGGGTTTTTATTAATATCACTGGTTATACTATAAACTGTCTATACTATTCAGACACCACAGACTGATTTTTTTCTGACGAATGAGATGTACATCCTACATATCCCCCTAAATAATAGATTTAAAAGCATTATTTTTTATTTAGAAAAATCAATATATTTCAGGACGTTTGTGGTTATAACTTAAAAATTAAGATGGAAGACTCAATTAAGAAATGTTACATAGAATCATAATTACACTCTTAGTGATTGTTGTAATTAAATTCATTCTGTGTTTTACTTGTGAATTGAGACAACATTGATGAAATTTCTACTGCTCTGAAAGACTGAGAACAAATTATGTTTTTAAAACACTACTGGCAATTTAATATGCATATTAATTGATATTTAACTTTATGCACTGAAATTGTTTCCTGAAAACTTAATTACCTTATCCTCCATATGGGTTAATTGTGAAGCAATACAATTTGAAATTGAAAGTGTATATGGTTTTAATTTAATTACATTGAATAATTAATAATGTAGATAAGCTTCTTCCAGTAAAGATACCCATGATCAAAGAATATTTTTTGCAAAGATTATTGGAATATTTTTATCACATTTTGTAAAGGGATGCCTGGGTATGTAAGTAAAAGATTAAAGTGTTTTAATAAGAAAAGTTACCAGTGGGATTCCTTTGCAGACTCTAAATAAAAAAAAATTAATGACATTCTCAATATTTGCTTAATACAATGAGTACAATATTTACTACTGAAAAGATTATAAGTTTAGCCTGTGAGTATCAATTATTAGCCAAAAAAGTGAAAAAATATTTTATAAAATGCATCATGCACAAAAATTGAAACATGTAGAGGGACATCTATTATTTTCCTTTCAATGATAGAGGTGTTTTAATGTTTAAAATGCTTTCATTTTTTAAAAATATTTTCTTTCCTGTGTTAGTTGGAAAATTTCAGTTTTGACAAAATACAATGGTGACCATTCTTTTAAAAAGTCTATTTTATTCTATCTTTAATAGAAAATTTCTTGCAATTTAATTAACCTCAAGTAACTAGAGGGATAACTTCAAAAATTGTAGAAACACTGTGAATCACAGTTGGCTAATTACAGTAATTTTCAATAATTTTTCTTCTTTAATATACTCTATGCAGAACAAGACATATTTGACCTTTAGATATTGATATGTGTTAATTAATTTAAATTTATTTAATTCCCATTTTAGAAAATTTATTTCTCATGATCCATCAAAAAATTTATACATAATTTTATAAATAATCATTTATAAATAATTTATAAATAATAATAATAAATTTACAAATAATCATTTTTTATTCCTGTTTTGGTGTTTTGCACAATTATACTCTCAAGAACTTTTTATACTCTATGCTTTATTCTGTTGATCTCCTTACTGCTTTTATGAGATCCCCTTTTTATCTTCTCTTTTTAGCTTCCATCTGAGAGAGAAAACATTTGATACTTGATTTCCTGAGTCCCTTAGCATAATGTTCTTCAGTTTCATCCATTTACCAGAAAATGACATAATTTTATTTTTCTTTCTGGCTGATTGAAACTCCTTTGTGTATAGACAGGACATTTTCTTTATTCATTTCTGTTGATGGGCACCTGAACTGCTTTCATAGCTCAATTATTGTGAATTGTCTTGCTGTAAACATTAGTATGTATGTATCACTGTAGTATGTTGCTTTTAGTTCTTTTCTATAAATACATAAGGAGTGGGATAGATAGGTTTTATGTTTGTTTCATATGTGGTCTTTTGAGGAATCTCGATACTGCTTTCCAAATTAGTCTTACTAATTTACAGTCTACAAAGAGTGTACCTTTTCCCACATATCCTTGACAGCATTTATTATTATTTCTATTCTGGATTGACATTCCAATTGGAGTGAGGTAAACTCTCAGTATAGTTTTGATTTGCATTTCCCAGTTTGCTAGGAATGTTGAACATTTTTTCATACATTTTCTAGCCACTTGTATTTCTTTTATTTCTCTCTTTTCCTTTTTTCTTTCTTTCTTGATAATTATCCATATAGTTCATTTGGCTGTTTATTTACTAGGTTATTTGTTTTTCTGGTGTTAAGGTTTTGAATCCTTTATATATTCTCCACATAAATACCCCATCAAAGGAGGAGTTGCCAAAGATTTTCTCTCATTTGTATATTCTCTGAACATTCTTGTTTCTTTTGATATAAAGCAGCTTTTTAATTAGAGGCCATCCCACTGATTGATTCTTGGTTTTATTTCTTGAACTTTAGAAGTCTTGTTAATGAAATCAGTACTTGCACTAACATATTGGAGAATTGACTCTTAAGATGTGTTTTTTTTTTGTTGTTGTTGTTTTGTTTTGTTTTTGTTTTTCTTCCTAGCAATTAGCATGCTAAATCCTAGATATTTGATCCTCTTTGAATTGACTTTTGTGGAAGGTGAAAGTTAGAGATCTAGTTTCCTTCTCCTATGGGTTTTCCCAGCACAATTTGTTAAAAGGGCTCTCTTTTCACCCACTTAACATTTTCGGCATCTTTGTCAAAGATCAGATGACTGTATCTAGATGGATTTATCTCTCTGATTTCTATTCCATTGTTTTTCATTCCTGTTGGGAATGTATCTCACTGGAAGAGTATGGGCAATGTCCTAGGTTTTATCCTGAGCGCTACAACAAACACAAACACAAACCAAATTCATTTTGAGGAGAATGCAACAGAGAAAACCTCCTTCAGAAGACTCCTGCTGCAGGAACTGGTGAACCTTGGGTAGTTGTCCCTTGGGCTTCTCCCTTGTACCATTAACAGAGGCCAACCTCTCTGTTAGGCAGTGTTACCTTATCAATCTTTGAATAAATTTCAGTAGGAGGAGAGGTGGAAGGGGAGTAGAAAGGATGAGACCTAGAAGTATCACACCACAGTCACAGGAATGGAAATATAAGGTTCATACTTGAAGGGGCCATAGGCCATAAGGGGAGTTTCATAAAGAGTCCTGTGCTGAAAATTTGTGTTAAGGGGATTCAGAGTAGTAGTTCATGGCATGGAAGGGGTAGAGGTGTTGAGTAAAGGAAGAGATTTTATAGAAGATAAAGAACTGGCTTCCCAACTAGGCTGACGGCCATCTCAGGGTTAAAGAAGCATTACTGTTTATCTGACAGATGTTACTTCTGCCTGGATCTCTCACACTTGCCTGTCAGACTTCCTCAACTGGTGTCTGTCACTAGAGTTCATCTACACTCTCACGACCTCTGCAAAAAATCCTCTGGAGGGTTTTCAAGATCTTATCCTTCTCAATAATGCCTTTTTTTCTCTTTCATTGACTGATACTATTCTTAAAATGACTCAGCTTATAGGCACCAAACAAGGGCAAGATGACAGCTACAGGGTGTCAGAGTCCCATTCCCATCACCTGGCCTCCCCCTGTTCCTGAGCTGACCTCTCTGACCCTGCTGGAAAAGTCATGAATCTCCTTCACTTTATATTCTTAATGAGGCTATTTACCCTGCATACTAAAAGAGATCATAACTGTATAATGAATTCCCCACTCAGATCTAAGCATTTGAGCTGCTTACAATTTAACCTTTTAACAGATGAGAACACTATGGTCACACATAGAGACACATTGTAAGGTTGTCATCATTAAATAATCTCAGTAATCTACAGCTTTTTTACATTTACTTTTTTAAAAAAATTGTTTTTAATTGAAATTTTAAGACTGGTTCTTATGTTTTTTTATTTCTGAAAAATATCTGGGAAAATACATGAACTGGTAAAGATTTTTTAAAAATGTCATATGCATATCCAAATGGGAATTTTGCATATTCAAGGAAAAAGCCCAGTTTTCCAGGTGTTATCTACAGCTGGATCTATTTTATGACTGGCAGTAAGTCTCATCACTCTCTGAGTCAGGTGCATCTTGTGTATTTAGAAAGTTTTGTTATCAGGCCACAGAGGTGCAGGTGGGCAAGATTGGAGGTTTGGAGAAAGGATGGAAGTGTATTCGTGGAAAATTGAGGATGGAGATTAGAAGTGAATTTTGATGTAAAATGTGCACTGGATGAGATAAAACCCTTCCTTAAATTCCTACATATTGTTTACAAACACCTTGATTAGTAGATTATTTATTTAAAACATGAAGGAAACTAATCTTGATTGACTTTTGAAATGGGTTGACTTAGAGGCAGCATGATTGTCTGATTTTTCACGTGTTGGGATGCTCTTATTTTTAAACAATTTTGTCTCTTAAATCCTGAAATCTTAACAATACAGATACCTCTTTTAAGCAATTATCTTTTTAAATGAAGTACAACCAAAAAGGGTCCTCACATCTTTCATGGAATAAATTTGTGTTTCCCCTGAGAGCTGCTGAACAAACTGGTAAAGAAAGTAAAGCAATCAAATTTCACACTAGGCCCTGCCACCCAGGCCAGCCCTTGCCTATGTACCCAAGGGTGCTGCCAATGCAGGGCAGGATACCCTATGAGAAAAGAACATCTGCTTTTATTTTCCATTATATCCTGTCCTCCCCTAGTGATTTATCTAAAGACTGCAGCTCCTGAATCTTGGTTTTGGGCAAGCTAGGGAGAGAAGCTGATGGAGACCCAGGAAGGAAAACTGTGGCAAGAAATAGGGAGGGAGGAGATTGTGATTGAGGATTTGAGCTGTGGTGGGAGAAAGTTCTGAATGATCTCCAGGGGAAAAGTAGGTATGGTGTATATGTGTGTGTGTGTGTGTGTGTGTGTGTGTGTGTGTGTGTGTTTTCACACATGGTGTGAGTGGAGTATCATTGTTTGTTCTTTTATTATTGATTTATATGTTATGAAACTCCTGTGTGTCTAACATGTTCCTCAATCTCCACAAACCCTCTGTCTCTGGAGAAAGCCTTCATATGTATGTGAGTTATCCACTTAAAGTTCATGGTGTGAGACAAACAAGATAGTTTAGAGGGGATATGATTGGGTTATGAGATTCTTAACCCAATCAGTGAATTAATACCCAGATAGGATTAACTGGGCCATCACTGAAGGTGGGTAGAGTATGGCTGGAGGAGGTGGGTCATTAAGGGTGTGCCTATGGAATATATAGTTTATACCTGTGAATGCAGTCTTTCTCTGATTCTGATCCTCATATGAGCTGCTTCCTCAGTCATACTCTTTCACTATGATATTCTGCAATACCTTGACCCCCAAAGAATGGAATTGGCCATCTATGGATTGAGACTTCTGAAACTGTGAGTCCCTTAATAAACTTTTTCTCCTCTAAAATTGTTCTTGTTTGGTCTTTTAATCACAGCAATGAAAAGTCTGACTAAAAAAAAACTAAATGCAATAAGTAATTAGTGCTAGCAAAGGGAATATGAGACTTCAACCTGCCCAGGGCACGAAGCCTGTACATGGTTCAGCTTACCTCTGCAGCTGACATCATGGTATCACAGTTTCTGTGGCCAGAGAAACTATTTCACCAGTCCCCCCATCACTGAAAAGTCCAGTTTCCCCCTTAGATCTCAACAGGCTAGTTCAGCCTTCTCCACTGATCTGCTTTGTAAGATGGAAGCAATTTTCATCTTGCAGAGGGAACATCACATGTTTGATGGCCCACCAAAGGTAACAGAATTTATCAGCTGCCTCATTCTGCAATATTTATTCAGGAGGAAGGTACATTTTTAAAAGGGAAGGCTTAAAATGTGGCTTTAAAACTTAACCCTTGAGGTCAAATAGCTCTTAGAAACCTTACTAACTAAGAATAATTAAGGAGAGAAATGAAATAGCTATTGCAAAATGTCACTCCTGTTCTCTCTCATTCATATATAGATGTATATGTAGATATATTTATATAACTATATTTAGATAGATAGGTTGGTTTTATCCATCTTTCTTTCTTTCTATCTATCTATCTATCTATCTATCTATCTATCTATCTATCTATGAACCTACCTACCTACCTATCTGGCATGCTATTAAGGAAGGCTAGAAAGACTTTCTCTCTCCCATCAAATACAAAACTTAACAGGAAGGACAATGATGTAGAAACTCAGCTGCTCTCTGTGATGTTAACCCTCCTGCCAAGTGCCTTCTCTACCTCTTTCCAGGAATTTCTTGTTTCCCATTATTTTTTTTCTCCTTCCTTTTTCCCTCTGTCCTTCCCTTCCTTGCTTTCTAAGGACTGGGTGTGTGTAATTCACTTTAGCCAGCACTTCTTAGTTTTTGAATTACTATTGTCATTATCTGTCTGTCAAAGCCTCTCTTTTTAAAAATGTCATAATTTTCTCCTTTGTCTGATTTCCTTAATCCCATTTATTAACCTTCCCACCCTTTGATACCCATTAGTGTTTTAATGCATCTTCTGGCATGTTTACTTAGATAATTACATGTTTACTTATCTAAGTAAACAAGGTGGTGAACTAACTGGAACATATTTACTTAAATAATTACAGATGTTGAAAAATACACAGTGTTCTGTGGGCATTTAATTTTGCATAGATGGTGCTGGGTTTTGGGATCTCCTGTTCTTTCCTCTTTTTCCTGCCCAATGTGTTTCTGCAGTCTATCCATGTGTTGGTATGCAAATTTAACTCACTGTCTTTGATTACTCATAGTGTATGACATAGACTATAATAAGATTGTGTTACATTTTATGTTTATGTTTTATTCTTCCACACATGGACAAATACTCTGCAATATTTAGCTGTGCTGCAATAAAAATCCTGTCACCTAGTTCTGTTTTGTTGTGCACTCGTTTTGGGTTCCCGTATGGAAGGACAGACTGATCTTGCTAGGAGGTAGGGTATATACATTCTTAATTTCAATAAGGTCCACTGGATTGCTCTGTGGAATGGCTCTACTGGTGTAGGTACACCTAAGCTATTCATTTATACCCTTTCTTGTAGCATGCAAAATTATCCAGCATTCAAAGATTTTCCCACATATCTATGCAAAATGTAATGACTGAATTCTAACTGAAGATGGGGAACATTAGGTAGTTAATCCTTTTCATAAGAATTTTTTCTGAGTTTATGTTTTTGCTGTAATATATCCAGGGAAGTAAGTGGCATTACTCTGCTCAGACTGTACCCCTTCCTGTATTTACACCTTTAACCACAACATCACTCTGAAATTCCTTACACACAAAGTAATGTGATTTCCTCACTCCGCTGATTGTAAGCAGAGCAGAAATTATATAATGCCAGTTCTAGGGTGAGATTTTAAGAACACCAAGAGTTTCTGTCCACTGTTTTGCACTTCTGACAATGGCAGGAGAAAAAATACAACCTGGGTAGTATATTGGACTTTCTATTGCACTGAGTTACCTAGCAAACCACAAACCTCATGACTTAAAGCAATACCAATTTACTATTTACTGTTCTGCAGTTCCAAAATGGATCACGCTGAGCTAAAATCAAGGTGTCAGCAGGACTGTGTTCCTTCTGGAAGCTCTAGGAGTATCACTTTCTTTGCCCTTTCTTGATTCTACATTTCTTGGTTTTTGGATCCTTTTTATATCTTAAAAATCTGCCACATCAGACTGAATTCTCCTTATGCTGCTGTTTCTCTTATTTTTCCTTCTGTTGTCTGTCTTGCCTTCCATCTTCTACTTTTAAGGACTCTGTGATTACAATGGTCTCAGCCAATTACTTCAGGAGAGTTTAATCTTGTCTCAAAGTTATTTAGTTCAACACCTTATTTTAATCAGCAGCCTTACTTCTTCTGTGATATAAAACCTAACTTTTATGGGTTCTGAAGAGTCTAGAACATGTACATCTCTGTGGGACCATTAATACCTACCACAGATTTGGGAGGTGGGGCAGGAGCATTGCAAGTTCAAAGCCAGCCTTAGCAAAAGCAAGGTGCTAAGCAACTCATTGAGACCCTTTATGTAAAAAATACATACAAAATAGGACTGGCGATGGGGCTCAGTGTTCGAGTGGCCCCAAGTTCAATCACCAGTACCCAAAGTGGAAGGAAATAAAAGAGCATTGTTGATCCAACCTGAATCTAAACCCTTACCTGGAGCCAAGTGCAGCAGAGATCAACAGAGTGGCCCCAAGCACCTTCATGAACCTGGCAAAAGATAATATCTGTTATCACTGAAATGTTCAAGTTGTTTGATCTTCTTTGGCAATTGTTAACTAAATCATCTACAGACAAACTCAGCTTAAAATTTTAACCTGATTTCATGAGAAGCCAAAAATTTTCTGACAATTTCTCGTTGTCTTTTCTGTGCTAACATACACATTATTTCATCCTTTTCCATAGGATCTTCATTTATATAACGATGCTAGATTGCTGTCAGTTCTGATCACTGCCATCTTTTTTCAAGAGCAAAGATTGTCTTCCTCAGAATCTCTTCCATCAGAAGTCTTTGGGTCAGAATATGAAAATGAGTGGTACTGCAATACAATTTTGAAGGCAGAAGAGAAGGAAGAGTCTTTAATCTGTGAAGACAGCTGCAAATAAGGAAGTGGGCAGAGGAGAGATACTTTGCATCTTCCATCAAGTTATGAGTATCATTCTTTTCAGTATCTCAGGCTGAATTTTTCAGAGTGGCTTCCCAATCTGTCCTTCCCCAAACTCTTCCAATAGTTTTAAAGCTACCTTCCTTGTGTAAAGCTATGGAATGCATGAAATAAAGTATCTTCTTGACAATAGACAGAAACAATGTCAAAATACATTAATTGAGGACATACTACCTGCCAATCAGTATAAATGGTGCTTTCTGGTTGATTTTAATCTCTATCCCTTTAAGTTGTCATTTCTACATGGATCCAACATTTGACCATATTTTCTTCATTCCAAGAGACTAAGACATTATTTTCATGTTATCATATTATTACATCTGGTATTATGTTGACTTCAGTCATCTTTCCGTACATATGATTAGTTACTACTTCCATACCATCTATATGTGAAGTGATTTTTTAGGAGGGACCTTATGATCAATACCTGCCAAATACTATTCAATATAGTCTTCCAGGTGAATGCAAAAACATTGCAATAACCCAGCTTTTAAATCCCCTGAAAAAAATAACCACTTTCTTAGTTTGTGTGGCAATTATCTGTGGGTTACAATCAAATGATTTATAAAATTTTTAAAAAGCTTTACTGAAATAAAAACAAGATTTTATAAAAAATGTTACCATTCAATTCATTGAAGTCAATTGTGCTACATTTAGAAATATAATAAATTCTTAATATTCATATTCAATTCTTGTGCACAAGAATTGTCAATTCAAATTTTGGTTCTTCACATTTACTGGAATTTATATTTGTTGACATTAGGCATTTGTTATTATGTTAATATTTGATTTGTCATCTCTCATAAAGCACATGTATATGATGTGCATGGATGGCCAGCATGATGATATGTCTATTTCTATCATATACTCTATCATATTTTACAAATAAAATGGTAAGATTTGAATTATGACTATAAATAGTGATTCAAAGGATGATCCCACCATACAAAACAATCAAATTCTTTCCCCAAACTTTCAGATGATTATTGTATTTGTCTAAAAATTCATCTTTTCTTTATTCCTTTCTTCCTATGTGATTTTCCTTAATGTTTTAATGTTTTATTTGTGTATTAATATTATATATGAGCTTTGAATTCATTGTTACATTTTTATTTCCCTTTCTATTCAGATGAAAAATTTACTATAGACTATGGAATAAATGTGCCTGCAATTATCACCTGTTCCAATAAAAAGGGTTTCATTTTTAAAGTTATTTATTATAGAAGACATTTTCAGCAATTTTTTTTTTACTAAGATACATGCTTGTACTCCATCCCATGTTCCTGTATTAGTGCTTTTTTATGTCTGCCTTTCCCCATCAACTTGCCTTATGTTCTAGGTTCCTATTTTTTCAGGATTCTGGAATTTTATCTATTGTATTAACTTGCTTTCTAGTGGCTGGGTGCTCTTTTTCCTTGAAAACCTGCTTGATTTGTTCCATGGCTTGCTTTTCCCTTGAGCTTCAATCTGCACATTCCTCACTTTCTTCCTTTGAGAACAGGGCACTTTGCAGCCCAATTCTAAATGACCTTGACTTTTTCAAATATACTACTTTAATCTTCTTACCTTAAAGAGAGTGGATAAAATAAAAAGATGTCCACACAAATAAATTTTAAAGGTGATACAACCTTCAAATTTTAGCACTCCAGCATGTTCAAGGATAACTTGAAGTTCTGCGTTTAATATGTAGAAAAGCTTGCACAATTTAAAAAAAAATCTTTTCAGGCTTCTGAATATTTTGTGGTTTTGGTCCTAATTTGGAATGGATTCTATCTTTATTGGAAGGAGTGTACAAAATCAAATATCTGAATAAATTATGTTGTATATATGCAGCAGCGTTTTTCAAAGTGTGGTTATGTGATATTCACTGATACTAGATGAATAAAACCAAGATTGTATTTGCAAAATTTGAGAAATACTGAGGATTATCAAAGTTAAACAGATTTATTTTATGTAGGTTTTCTCTGGACTTTTTATATGTTAATTGAATTCTGAATCTTTATGATAAGAGGTAAAGTTTGCAGAATATCCCTGAGTAGTTTGACTACAGATTCCTTTTATCTATGCAACACATTTTAAGATATCTTACTGGATACTAGAATTCTGTGGAGCATGATTTCCATAGAAATGCTGCAAAATAGACTTTCAGAAAATCTTTTAATGATAAAGGGCACAGATTAAAATAGCTCCCTCTCAATAAGATAAATCTGCCTCATTGCAGCCTGAGTTAATATTATCTGTGAGCCTGAGACAGGAACTCAGCAGAAGAGTTAGATACAGTCAAGAACTATCAAAGGCCTAAGAACCCAATGGGCATTGTGACTGCTCTCTGGTGAACATAGCTATTACAGGCAACCTTCCTTTTTCATTTCAAAAGCACAATGCATCCAGACTACAGACCTCTCTACACTTATTGCTGTATTGTAACAAGAATCATGTGATAAAACTGGTTCCATCTAACTCTGTCTTACAATTCACACAAGGATGTTGATTGCATGCCAGTTTTGACTAGAATATGTTACTCAATATTAAACTAAGGGAGTCTGTATCTGTAGTCTGCAGTTTTTTTTTAAGTTTTAATCCCCAAAACAGTACCAAATTTTTAAATTGAATTGGGGCAGAAGAATATTTTTTAGATATTAGCCACTATGTTTGTGAATCTTGTATTTTTCTGTTCCCTGTGACCTGAGTCTTTATTTCATTTTGTAAACTTAATATCCTATAGTTACCACCTTACGGGAAAGAACCTTTGAGATCTTAAAAAAGAGCCAAAGATACTGGCCATAGTTTCAATGAAGAATGCAGCAGAAGAAGGAAGAGGACAGAAGACCATGTTGAGAGGAAAGGCCTGTGGGTACAGAACTGGAGATTCAGACTGAGTGATTAGCTGACAGGAAGGGCATCTGCACCTGGGAACTCTCTCATGCCCATTGAGCAAGCACCGTCTATCAAAATTGAAAACCACCAGATGCCAAGAAATTACTGCACCCATCACATTTCCATTCAAGGGAGCCTAGAACATTGTACAGAGTGAGCATTCCTAATCTGAAATTCAAAAATCGTAAAATTCTCCAAAATTAAAACTTTTTGAGTGTTGACATGATGCCACAGCTGACCTCATAAGTCATAGTCAAAATTCATGAGCACTCAAAATATTATGAAAAATTACCTTCAAGTATGTGTATGGGTGCTATATGAAACAAAAATGACTTTTGCATTTAGACTATGTTTCTATCTCCAAAATATATCATTATATAATACTCAAATGTTTCAAAATACAAATTTTTCTGGTTCCAAATGTTAGATAAAAAATTCTCAACCTATATAAATTGACCAGTTAAGCATGACTTTCGTTGGTGTCAAAGGATGACCTCCCAATGTTCTTTCACATTTTGACACCAAATAACAGGGATTCCCATCTATGGCCTGGGATTTTACCCTCATTCTTATTTTATGTGAATAACATTTCTTTCAGCAGCCCAAATCCCTTCAAAGACAGAAGGGGTTTGTACTTGTGTAGACTGACTAGCGTTTCTTCAAATCTCACAAAAAACATCCAATTAAAGCCCAAACCCATCTCATCCTGGATTACTGGTATTTCTGCCTCTTGGCAAACTGGATAATATTTGCTTCAAGAATTGTGTTTCTAAAATACACTAACACATTCCTTGACTGAAGAACTATACCTTTTACTGTTTAAAATTTATTTTCAATTTCATATGAATTAAAAAATTTCTCTAACTAGGAGTGGCAGTGCATGCTTGTAATCGCAGCAGTTCCAAAGGCTGAGGCAGGAGGATCAAAGTATGAAGCCAGCCTCGGCAACACCAAGGCAATAAGCAACTCAGTAGACCCTGTCTCTAAATAAAATACAAAAAAGGGAAGGGGATGTCACTCAGTGGTTGAGTGCCCCCAGAGTTCAATCCCTAGTACCTCCCACCACTAAAAATAATCTCTGGCTGGAGTTCAAAAATGTAAAGCACAAGATGGTTTTCCAGGATTGTGCTTCTCTGGAAGAATCATTAAAATGAACCAGGATAGGGATTTGCTGTTATGTCCAAAGACATTCTGTGAGCCACATCGTGCCTGATACAGTGAGTCCCCTCTTAATGGCAAGTGCTATACATAGCCCCACCTTCCAAATACCCAAACAGCTGTATTTCTCTCCAGTGAAGAACCACAGGGTCAGCCTTCTAATATTATTGTGAAAATGTTCAGTTTATAACTGATGAGTGTGTTATTCATCTCATCTGATTCAGGTTCTCATTTTCGCCTCTTGCTTTGCATCTATATAAACCTGGAAATAATCTAAGCACGTATATTTTGAAGTATTTCCATTTTATGAGAGCACCTGGAGTCCCTAGGATATTTGAAATAGATAAACTTTCATCTGGCTTCCTGAAAATGCTGGGACATTTTCATTTTTATCTATACTGTTAACTTTTTCTAAATGATCAACTTTTCTTGTTCCATTTTCTTTCATGTCACAGGTATCTTTCCCAGAATAGTAGATTAAAAGCTATGAAAATACTATTGAGTATTGAACATATTTTTGGAAAGTATCTTTTTCTTTATATTCACATATCCTGAGTCTTATTTATATTTATGCATAAAGTTTGGTTGAAAAGATTTGTGCACAATAATTATCTTTTTTTTTCGTATGTATGAAGACCAGGCTGCTATTTGAAGCAGTATCCAGGACTTGAAAGGAAGATAATGCTATAACATGCATTTCAAGAGAACTCAGAAGCATCCTTTCTCCCATTTATCACCTTCAAAGCCACAGTGATCACATGTCTTTTTCTCTCAGTAAACATGCTAATTGGAAACTAATTTTTAGAGGGCCCATGGAAAGACAGTGTTGCTTACATCTCAACCACCTCTTATGACAGATCTGGGAAAGACTTTCCTTTTCATGAATGGACAAGGGTCTCTCCCTTTTGGGGCTCAACACCCAACCATTTGAGAGCAGAATTTCTTACACAGACCAATAACTGAATCTCTAAATCTTTATAGTTATCTAATGGTAATAAATACAGGAACACTTCAGAGCCTCAGCTTTTTCATCTATAACATAAACATAAGATCTGACATGTCTATTTCAGAAAGTTGTTACACATTTCAAATAAGACTATAAAATAAAGGAACAATAAACAATAAAAGTTATGTTCTAGATGAAAAAATTTACATGTAATCTCAGAGATCTTCAAAAAAAAACATGAAGAACATATTATTATTCCCTATGTTCAAATAAACAAATTAGAGGCAAAGTACATTAAACTGACCTGTGCTTTATAAGTGGCAAATTTCTGTATGGTAGGACCCCAAATCCAGAAACCAAAAGACAAAGAAACTACAGCAATGGCTGTCAAAATGGAATAAGCTATTATATTTTATAAGCTAATAAGCAGATTTTAAAAATCACGTAAGATAAAAGTTAGCATAGGATAGGAATTAGCAGTTCTGAGAAAAATACAACCAGCTAAAGCACTCTTAGGTGTTAAAGAAACTAATCAAAATATGAAAAAGATAGTGATAATTTTTTAATAAATTTGTGTTTCAGATAGATAATAGACTATTAAAATGGTTCTACATTTGATGAGAATGTAAATTGAAGCAAATTTTGTAATGCTTTCTGGTAATCTATATTAAAATTTATAGCATCTTACTTCCTGATCCAGAAATTCTAAATTTAGAACTTTACTCTAAGGGTATTTATACAAATATATTTTTTCCAAACTGATTTATAGTAGAAAATAACTAGGAACACTACAAATTATTTCCAATTGGTAATTGGTTAAATAAATTTTAATCTATGGATATATACATATATATTTATATATAATATATCTATATTATATATAGATATATCTATATTATATATAGATATATTATATATAATATATATAGTATATTATATATAATAGTAATTTAGTATGAAACTGTATAGTTATTAAAAAATAAGAAAAATATATATGTGATATGGAAAGATGACAAAGATATATTTTGAAGTTCAAAATTGTTTTGACAAAATATGGCTTGCATTTTGGGTATTTTTTTAAAAATAAGGTATTTATCAATATACAGTTGGCCCTCCACAATCTGCATCTTCTATTCCAACAGCCTGGAATTTAAAAAAAATATGTATGCACAAATAAAATGATGTGCAGGTACACCCTTCCTATAGCTTCTTGACATTTGGGATCCTCAGTCTGTCACCAGCAATCTTACACAAGCCTTGTTCCATGTGTGTCTTGTTTGTGTACTGTGAATTTAGGCCTGTGATGCTTGTGTTGTAATCAAACAGATAAAGATTTTTCCTCTTGTCATTATTCCCTAAGAAATAAGTATAACAACTATTTGCATAGTGTTAACATTGTGCTAGGTGTTGTAAGTAATCTAGAGGTGATTTAATGTACATGGGAGAATTGTGTAGGTTATGTAAAAGTACTACATGAGGGGCAAGTGCAACGGTGGATTTTGATATCCTTCTTCGACACCCAAGGACAACTACACACATCCACAATTTCTAGAGGACTTTGACCAGTTTAATAACAGTGATAATTTATTGGGGGAAGAAGAGAAAAAAAATATTATCGTTACTTTTTCCCTTTTTCTACATTTATTAAGTGTTTAAATTGTTTGCACTCCAAGGTGATTTCCTTCCATAAATTCTTTACATTACCCCATGTCACTGTTTGCAAATGCTTTGTAAAACACAAAGAGTAAAATTATTATTATATGTGATCTTCCGTCTGTTGGTTTGATGGAGTTCTGCCTTAACAGAGTTCTTCTCAATCATTTTGATTACCCATTGCCATTAGTGCCAGGCATTTGCCTGTATCTTCAGACCCACTCCATGCTTTCTTCCCTCAGCCCCATTCTGAGTTTCAAAGGGGCTGACTCTGCAAACTACACTTAGCAGAAGCCAATGAACCCTCACCTTGGCCTTTGGATAGGTGTGGCCAAAGGGGACTTCCTCTGAAGGTTGGAAGGAGAGTGGAGGAGAGCAGTTAGGGTAGTATTTGTCCTCCCTCTCTACATTAGAGGCATATTCAGTGTATAGCAGCACTTTCTCCTTAGGGAACCTCTCCCTCCATGCCCCAGGTTCTACTCTCCTGCCCCAGTTAACTGTTCCAGGTTTTTTTTTAATTTAGTCTAATTTGTTATATTTGATAGCAGAATGCATTTCAATTTATAATACATGTATATAGCACAATTTTCATATCTGATTGCACACTAGAAAAACTAGGGATAACAGGAACATATCTCTACATTGTAAAATCTATCTATGCTAACCCCAGGCCAACATCATTCTGAATGATCCAGGGTTTTTGCTTGTCTCTTAGATTTGCCAGTCTAAAATTGGTAGCACTTTCCTGTTCCTGCTAATGTTTTTGTTCTTTCATCTTCTCTGTCTACACAGTCATCCCAAGGTACCCATGGAGGACTGGTTCCAGGACCCCTCATAAATACCAGACTTCACCAATCATGATTTAATCTATTATATAATATTACATAATATGTACATATAATCTATGCACATTCTCCAGTAGTCCTAGAACCATCTATAAATTACTTATAATACCAATTACAATGTAAATGCTATACAAACAATTGTACTCTATTGTTTAGAGAATAACTTCAAGAAGAAAACCTGAATGTGTTAAATACATAAATAATATGTTTGGGTATATTTGATATGGGGTTATTTGATTCCCCAGATGCAGAACCTACATACATAGTGTGCAGACTGTTCTTGCAATTCTCTTAAAACTATTTTGAGTAGGCCCTTGTATTAAAAAAAAATCACTCTACAACTACACAGCCTGTCTAGTATTATTCTAATTGGACTTTGACTGATACATAACGTTCATTCAATTTATTCACCATAATTTTTACTGCTTGATGTACTAAAAGTACATATTTTTAAGAGGATGGTGTGCCCTCCTAACATTATAGAGAGACAAACTAACAATATGGTGAATAATTTTTCTTCTATTAAAAAACAATGCTCAAACTCTTTACTATCACAAAGTTCAGTAAAGTGATAGACTCAGAGAATAATTAATTGGCCTAAAAATGGCACAGATGGGATTCAGATGCAGGTCTCACTACCTTAAAAGTCAAAGTTGTTTCCAGGATGATAACAAGTTGATTTCTCTGTGCTTTTTTCTTTCTTTCTCTACTTAGTTTCCTCTTTTACTTCACTTTTTCAGGCATGTAAAATACACTGGTGTCCTGTCAACATAGCATTTTAGATTTTTAATGGTTACTTTCTGCTCTGCCACAAAAGCACTTGTTAATTGTGCTATGCATCTTTCAGACCTTGCTTTCTGCTAAACTGATAAACAAACTTGAGCTGAACTCATATTTGATAATTGCCGCTCTGCCAGAACAAAAATGGATTTGGAATTTTAAGTGAAGGCTGTGGTTTCACACACACCAAAAACATATTCATCTACTCAACTTTTCTTTGCTGAAAATGTGCTGGTTGCTAGATACACAGCTCTGAACAAGATAGATTGCAACCTGGTAGGGAAGATAGTCATTAAAAATGTGTATTGACTTTTGTGTAGGAGAAATGTTCTGTGGAAGCCTTTGAGAGGAAATTGTACTGTGGAATCCAGAGACACTACCCTAAAGAAATGAAGTTTGTGTTGACCATAAAGAAGGCATTAGATAAGTAAAGGCTGAGTAAGTGTGAAAGAGGAAAAGATTATATGACAGCATTATATAAGTCTTTTGTTGTTCATGTAGACTACAAGAATCTTCAGACTTTTTAAGGCCATAGTACTCGACTGTAGAGAGAAGAGCCAGCTAAAGCACAAGAGGTGGGAGGAAGCCTGATCACACAGACCCTCGAGGAAAATATTAAGCATGGATTGTGTCTCTTCTGTCCCAAGAGTAATGGGAAACTACTGAAAGGCATTTAACAAGGAGGAAACATGACAAGCTATTGCTCTCTAAAATGAATATTCTGGAGAATGAAATGGAAGACAGTGATAATGGATGCAGGTCAAGTATTTATGAGACTTTTTGAGGATTCTTATTGATAGATGATGGTGGCTGGCACTATGGGGTGATGGAGGAAGACAGAGGAAATAGATGGATTTGAGAGGTGTGTAAGAAGTATAACTAAGAGGACTGTGGGAGTCAAGGATAGGAGGAATAGAGAATAATTCCTAGTCTTGGATTATGTGGTAGAGTTGGAAAAGGTTCATAGAGAAGCTTAGCACAGAAGCCGTGCATTTGGTTATCTTGGACATGTTGGGATTTTGGGTCTTTGAAATGACAAAGTGAAGATGATGTGTGACATTACTGCATATCCTTTCCAAGCACAGAAAAGAATTCAGGACAGCATTACAAAGAAAAAAAACATGGCATTGTTGATACTTGGATGATAATTGAAGCTAGTAGGGGGTAGATGAATTTATTTACAAAGAAAGAGTAGATTAAGAAGAAGGCCCATCAGAGAATTCTGAAGAATCAGAAGTATTCTAACCTCAAAAAGGGAAACAATTGATAAATTCATCAAGATATATTTTTCTTTGAGTGTCTTGGTAACTCAATGATACTGTCCAATTCTATCTTTGGAAGGGACACATTCAAGAAGAAGGATTGTTTTAGAAAAAAAAAAAGACCATTTTAAGCACTTAGTGTGTTCACATTTACACACACACACACACACACACACACACCTCTCCTTCTGAACAACTGGAATGGCACACTCACATTTCTCTAGTTCTCAGGCTAAAAAGATATTGCAGATGTGTCTCACAGAAACAAAGGCATGTTCAACATAGTCTTCAAGATTGCTGGTGGGAGCCTGAATAGACTCTCCATATTTTGCTAATGTCAATCTTAATTAACTAGCTTTCCAGTTTAGAATTTTGTTGTTCATGTAGACTACAAGTACCTTCTCCACTGAATCCTGCTTGCTATCAACTGTGGGAGTAATTTTATTCTCCTTTTAGTTATGAGTCTTTTTGAATGGAATTTCTCATTTCATAGAAACTAAAAATCTGAGTGATGCTAATAATCTGATGGGGATCTTCCTTGTTACCAACATATTGAAGCTAAATTACCTGTTCCTGTGTTTGTTTTTGTTGTTGTTGTTGTTGCTCCTGTTCTTACTTGGTTCACTTCAGGGTTGTGTGCATATCACTATGGCTGTGTACCCTTGGTGAGAGACAGCAAAGTCCCCAAGACATGGAGGCCCCCCCAGTCACCCTAACTGGGACCCATCATCATTTATGAATCTGCTGAAAGTTTTGTTACAATTCCATTGGATTAAAATATTAAATCAAGGATAAATTACTATTCATGTGTTTAACTATTACTATTATATTTCAAAAATAGTAAAACACATAAAAGGCAAAAAATAATGTACAAGGGAGTAGGAGAATGAAATAATTACTAAAAGTTGAATCAAGTCTCTGAAAGGCCAGGCAGAAGTTAAAAGAGACTTCTATGATATTCTATCAAGGTAATTGGGGTATAAGGTTTCATGCTGAATCTGGAAATAATACTGTGTATTTCATGTAATTTAAGGTTATTTTAAGATACTATTTTAATAGCTTCTTTAAGGTTTAATTTATTTATCCTAACATCTGCCCATTTAAAGTATGCAATTCAGCAGTTCCCAGTTGTACAATCTGCACACTAGTTTTAAAACAACTTTGATTACTATAGAAAGAATTCTCTCTACTTGTTAGAAGTTACCCTCCCTTCTCCTTCCCCCAGTCCTAGGCAAGCACTAAAAAGAGCTCTCATGAGCTCTACAAGTCACTAGGTGCAATCCCTGGTGATATTCCTGACTACACAAGTCAAAAGAGAAGTGAGTCTGAGAAACAGCTTCTTATTTCTTATTTTTCTCTTTTTTATTGGTTGTTCAAAACATTACAAAGCTCTTGACATATCATATTTCATACATTAGATTCAAGTTGGTTATGAACTCCCAATTTTACCCTAAATACAGATTGCAGAATCACATTGGTTACACATCCACATTTTTACATAATGCCATATTAGTAACTGTTGTATTCTGCTACCTTTCCTATCCTCTACTATCCCCCCTCCCCTCACCTCCCATCTTCTCTCTCTACCCCATCTACTGTAATTCATTTCTCTCCTTGTTTATTTTCCCATTCCCCTCACAACCTCTTATATGTAATTTTGTATAACAATGAGGGTCTCCCTCCATTACCATGCAATTTCCCTTTTCTCTCCCTTTCCATCCCACCTCATGTATCTGTTTAATGTTAATCTTTTCTTCCTGCTCTTCCTCCCTGCTCTGTTCTTAGTTGCTCTCATTATATCAAAGAAGACACTTGGTATTTGTTTTTTTAGGGATTGGCTAGCTTCACTAAGCATAATCTGCTCTAGTGCCATCCATTTCCCTGCAAAGTCCATGATTTTCTCATTTTTTAGTGCTGCGTAAAACTTCATGGTGTATAAATGCCACATTTTTTTATCCATTCATCTATTGAAGGGCATCTGGGTTGGTTCCACAGTCTAGCGATTGTGAATTGTGCTGCTATGAACATTGATGTGGCAGTATCCCTGTAGTACGCTCTTTTAAGGTCTTCAGGGAATAGTCCGAGAAGGGCAATAGCTGGGTCAACTGGTGGTTCCATTCCCAGTTTTCCCAGGAATCTCCATACTGCTTTCCAAATTGGCTGCACCAGTTTGCAGTCCCACCAGAAATGTACAAGTGTACCCTTTTCCCCACATCCTCGCCAGCGCTTGTTGTTGTTTGACTTCATAATGGCTGCCAATCTTACTGGAGTGAGATGGTATCTTAGGGTGGTTTTGATTTGCATTTCTCTGACTGCTAGAGATGGTGAGCATTTTTTCATGTACTTGTTGATTGATTGTATGTCCTCCTCTGAGAAGTGTCTGTTCAGGTCCTTGGCCCATTTGTTGATTGGGTTATTTGTTATCTTATTGTCTAATTTTTTGAGTTCTTTGTATACTCTGGATATTAGGGCTCTATCTGAAGTGTGAGGAGTAAAAATTTGTTCCCATGATGTAGGCTCCCTATTTACCTCTCTTACTGTTTCTCTTGCTGAGAAAAAACTTTTCAGTTTAAGTAAGTCCCATTTGTTGATTCTTATTATTAACTCTTGTGCTATTGGTGTCCTATTAAGGAATTTAGAGCCCGACCCCACAATATGTAGATCGGAGCCAACTTTTTCTTCTATCAGACACAGAGTCTCTGATTTGATATCAAGCTCCTTGATCCACTTTGAGTTAACTTTTGTGCATGGCGAGAGGAGGGGATTCAGTTTCATTTTGTTGCATATGGATTTCCAGTTTTCCCAACACCATTTGTTGAAGATGCTATCCTTCCTCCATTGCATGCTTTTAGCTCCTTTATGCAATATAAGATAGTTGTAGCTTTGTGGATTAGTCTCTTTGTCCTCTATTCTGTACCATTGGTCCACCCACCTGTTTTGGTACCAGTACCATGCTGTTTTTGTTACTATTGCTCTGTAATATAGTTTGAAATCTGGTATCGCTATACCGCCTGATTCACACTTCCTGCTTAGAATTGCTTTTGCTATTCTTGGTCTTTTATTTTTCCATATGAATTTCATGATTGCTTTATCTATTTCTACAAGAAATGCCATAAGGATTTTGATTGGCATTGCGTTAAACCTATAAAGAACTTTTGGTAATATCGCCATTTTGATAATGTTAGTTCTGCCTATCCATGAACAGGGTATATTTTTCCATCTTCTAAGATCTTCTTCTACTCCTCTTTTTAGGGTTCTGTAGTTTTCATTGTATAAATCTTTCACCTCTTTTGTTAGGTTGATTCCCAAGTATTTTTTTTTTTTGAGGATATTATGAATGGAGTGTTTTTCCTCATTTCCATTTCAGAAGTTTTGTCGCTGATATACAGAAATGCCTTTGATTTATACGTGTTGATTTTATATCCTGCCTCTCTGCTGAATTCATTTATTAGTCCTAGTAGTTTTTTTGTGGACCCTTTTGGGTCTTCCAGGTATAGAATCATGTCTTCCACAAATAGTGATAATTTCAGTTCTTCTTTTCCTATTTTTATGCCTTTAATTTCTTTAGTCTGTCTAATTGCTCTGGCCAGTGTTTCGAGAACTATATTGAATAGAAGTGGTGATAGAGGGCATCCCTGTCTTGTTCCAGATTTTAGAGGGAATGCCTTCAATTTTTCTCCATTGAGAATGATGCTAGCCTGAGGCTTAGCATAGATAGCTTTTACAGTGTCGAGGTAAGTTCCTGTTATCCCTAGTTTTTCTAATGTTTTGAACATAAAGGGGTGCTGTACTTTGTCAGATGCTTTTTCTGCATCTATCGAGATGATCATATGGTTCTTATCTTTAAGTCTATTGATGTGGTGAATAACACTTATTGATTTCCATATATTGAACCATCCTTGCATCCCAGGGATGAATCCTACTTGATCATGGTGCACAATTTTTTTGATGTGCCTTTGTATCTGATTCACCAGAATTTTATTGAGGATTTTTGCATCTAGGTTCATTAGAGATATTGGTCTGTAGTTTTCTTTCTTTAAGGTGTCTTTGTCTGGTTTCGGAATCAGGGTGATGTTGGCCTCATAGAATGAATTTGGCAGAGCTCCCTCTTTTTTTATTTCCTGAAATAACTTGAAAAGTATTGGTATTAATTCTTCTTTATAGGTTTTTTAAAACTCCGCTGTATACCCATCTGGTCCTGGGCTTTTCTTGGTTGGTAGTCTTTTGATTGCTTCTTCTATTTCATCCATTGATATTGGTCTGTTTATTTTGTGAGTATCCTCCTGACTCAGTCTGGGCAAATCATATGACTTAAGAAATTTATCAATATCTTCACTATCTTCTATTTTATTGGAATATAGGTTTTCAAAATAATTTCTAATTGTCTTCTGTATTTCTGTAGCATCTGTTGTGATATTGCCTTTTTCATCCCTTATGTTAGTAATTTGAGTTCTCTCTCTTCTTCTGTTCGTTAGCATGGCTAAGGGTCTGTCAATGTTATTTATTTTTTCAAAGAACCAACTTTTAGTTTTGTTAATTTTTTTGATAGTTTCTTTTGTTTCAATTTCGTTGATTTCAGCTCTGATTTTAATTATTTCTTGCCTTCTGCTACATTTGCTGTTGTTTTGCTCTTCCTTTTCTAGGGCTTTGAGATGAAGTGTGAGCTCATTTATTTGTTGGTTTTTCCTTTTTTTGAGGAATGACCTCCAGGCAATGAATTTCCCTCTTAAAACTGCTTTCATTGTGTCCCATAGATTCCGATATGTTGTGTCTGTATTTTCGTTTATCTCTAAGAATTTTTTGATTTCCTCCGTTATGTCTTCTGTAACCCATTGATCATTCAGTAACATATTGTTCATTTTCCATGTGATGTAGGATTTTTCCTTCCTTCTTTTATCATTGATTTCCAGTTTCATTCCATTATGATCAGATAAAATGCATGGTATTATCTCCACCCCTTTATATTTACTGAGGGTTGTCCTATGGCATAATATATGGTCTATTTTTGAGAAGGATCCATGTCCTGCTGAGAAAAAAGTATATCCACTTGATGATGGTTGATATATTCTATATATGTCAGTTACGTCTAGGTTATTGATTGTGATATTGAGTTCTATAGTTTCTTTATTAAACTTTTGTTTGGAGGATCCGTCCAATGGTGAGAGAGGTGTGTTGAAGTCACCCATAATTATTGTGTTGTGGTCTATTTTATTCTTGAACTTGAGGAGAATTTGTTTTATGAACATCACAGCACCATTATTTGGTGCATAAATATTGATAATTGTTATGTCTTGTTGGTGAATGGTTCCTTTTAATAGTATATAATGTCCTTCCTTATCCCTTTTGATTAACTTAGTCTTGAAGTTGATTTTATTCAATATGAGGATGGCCACCCCTGCTTGCTTACGAGGACCATGTGCGTGGTATACTTTTTCCCAACCTTTCACCTTCAGCCTGTGTATGTCTTTTCCAATCAGATGTGTCTCCTGGAGGCAGCATATTGTTGGATTTGTTTTTTTAAGCCATGTTACCAGCCTATGTCACTTTATTGGAGAGTTTAAGCCATTAACGTTTAGAGTTACTATTGATATATGGTTTGTACTTCCAGCCATGTTTGATTATTTATCATCTTCTTTTTTTTAAATTTAGTTTGTTTCTCCATGATTAGCTTTCCCCCCGCCCTCTGTCTTTACAGAGGCCCTTCCCACTGATGGTTTTGGTTATTGTTTTTCATTTCTTCCTCGTGTAGTGTTTTGCTCAAGATGCTTTGTAATGCTGGTTTTCTGGCTGCAAATTCTTTTAGCTTTTGTTTATCATGAAAGATTTTTATTTCGTTGTCATACCTGAAGCTTAATTTTGCTGGATACAGAATTCTTGGTTGGCATCCATTGTCTTTCAGTGTTTGAAATATGTTGTTCCAGGATCTTCTCGCTTTCAGCACCTGTGATGAAAAATCCGTTGTTAACCTTATTGGTTTACCCCTGAGTGTAATCTGCCTCCTTTCTCTTGTAGCTTTTAATATTTTCTCTTTGTTCTGTATATTGGATATCTTCATAACAATGTGTCTTGGCGTTGGTATACTGTGATTTTGTGTGCTCGGTGTCCTGTATGAATCTACAATTTGTATATCCGTTTCCTTTTTTTATTTCTGGAAAGTTATCTGTAATTACTTCATTCAGCAGGTTACTCATTCCCTTGGTTTGAATCTCTGTACCTTCCCATATCTCTTGGATGTTTTTCTCGTGATTTTTTACCAGCCTTTCTGAGTTGGCTAGGCTCTTTTCAAGATGATATATTTTGTCTTCATTATCTGACGTTCTGACTTCTACTTGCTCCACTCTGTTAGTGATACTCTCAATTGAGTTTTTAATTTGGTTTATCCTTTCCTTCATTTCTAGAATTATTGTTTGATTTTTTTTATAATCTCTATATCCAGATAAAGATGCTTAACTTCTTCTTTTATCTGTTTATGTAATTCATTTTCACTGTGTTCTTTCACTGTTTGGATTTGCTGTCTCATATCCTCTTTAAGGTTCCATTCCATCTGTCTAAGGTATTCCTTGAGTTCTTTATATGACCATTTTTCTGCTGACTCTAGGTCCTCCTGAATATTTAGGCTGTCCTTCATTGTTTGTCCTCCTTTTCTTCCTTGCTTTTTTTTGTGCTGCTCATGTTACTTCTTGTTCTGTTTGACTGCTGAGTTACTGTTTACTCTTATAAATGTATTTGATGCTTGGGAGGAAAGATATTAGAAGGGAAGGGAAGAAGTCACTAAAGAGAATGAGAGTAGGCAGATAGAATTCAAGGAAGGGGGAATAAGAAAATTGAAAAGAGGGGCTGGGGATGTGGCTCAAGCGGTAGCACGCTCGCCTGGCATGCGTGCGGCCCGGGTTCGATCCTCAGCACCACATACAAACAAAGATGTTGTGTTCACCGAAAACTACAAAATAAATATTTAAAAAAAAAAAGAAAGAAAATGGGTTACTTAGCTAAGAAAAATGTAAGGAATTAAAAAAAAAAGAAAAGAAATGAAAAGACAAAAGAAACAAAAAAATTGAAAAAAAAGAAAGAAAGAAAATTTTTTTACAAATATAATAATGTTGTTAAAAAATGAAAATTAAAATTTAAGATAATAATAATAATAATAATAATAATAATAATGAAATAAAAAATTTAAACAAAATTATAAACATTAAAAAAGTTAAAGAACAACAACAACAAAAAATGAAAATGAAAGAAAAAGAAAAAAAAATACTAATAATAAATGCAGTCCTAGAGTTCGATTAACTTCTCTTTCAGTAGGTAGAGCTGTGCCCACTGGGCCAAGCTTCTCCTCTCAATAGGTGGGAATCAATCATTGTGCAGCGGCTCTTCATCCCAGACTGGGCGGGTCTCCAATCCTGAGTGTCTAGGGCCTTCTCTTGTGTTTCCTCAATCCAGGCCCTGGTCACCTGTGACGCTCACCACAATACTGGCTACATGCCAAGTCTGCTGCTCCTGGGAGCCCTGTTTTCATGAACACCTGGGCACACTCTCCCTGTTTGCCTCCCTCAGACCCTAAGTTTGTAGAGCTTGGGGCTGAGAACCCCCAGCAAATTTGCTGGCCCTCCGGTAGCCATGTCCCCGGTAGCTGGTGCAAGAGACCTCAGTTGTCAGCACTGGTGGGAGCGGTAGCCGGGAGTTCCTCGCCACGAGTCCCGCCACTCCTGATTCCCTCGGTCTGGCTATCGCGCTCACAGGAGAGCTGGGAGGGGCCCTTACTGTTTCCCCGCTGTGTGGAGAGAGATGGCTAGGGGATTACACACCTGTCGCGCTGGTTTCAATGAAGTTATCTCCTCCGCCCGTGATGTCAGTTCTCTGCCAAGGTGGTATCCCATGCAAATGGTGACCGTTCGTTCCCTTTGCCGGGTGACCAATGCAATGGGTGGGTCCTGACTGTCTCTCCCAATCCCCATTTCAATCCTGTGGCCACTGCCTATGAAGGCTCGGTTGGCTTTTACCTCTGTAAGTTCAGAAGGGCCGACCAGTTATTTCAGCGGGATTGTTAGTGCTGAGTCACGAGAAGCAGGTGAACCGGAGCTTGAATGCAGCCGATCCGGGCTCGGTGTGTGTGTTCTGAGGGGCCCAGACTGTTCGCCCCAGATCCACGTCAGCTCAGCATTGCCTAGTGATCCTGAGCAAACAGCATTTAAACAATTTACGGCTCCCTATGCCCGCACAGCTGAAGAGGTCAGAGACTTGATCTCTCTGCGCCCGCCGCCATGTTGGATCTCCTTATTTTTCTTTTAACCTCAGTAAACCTGAATCAATTTACCTCTATCTCGACAGAATTTTTTTTTTCTTTCTGGTTACACTAGGTGGAATGTACGTACACATCTACTCCTATGCCACTTATTATCTCCACCTAAAATATTGCTTTGTTTTCATAATCATGAAAAATATCCTCTTACCACTTGTGAATCAGCTTTTCTTCACCTAGGAGAGTGATTTTCCTTAGGATCCACACATTTTCACCTCTCAAAAGCATTTTGTTAGGTCGCACCATCTTTGGCTGGAAATCTGCTTCTTTCTTCACACTTTCCTGAAGTCTCTACTGGGCCTTAGATGGAGCCATGATCAGCCTTTTCTTCCTTTTTCTACCCACGTAGAAGGAATGCCTAAGCTCCTCTCTGCACTTCCTCCCTTCTCTCTCTCATTTAATCTCACCCTCTTGATTTATTTTAAGGTTTACCTATTTGGGGAAGAGTTCAAAATCCGTATGTTTAGGCTGGCACCTCCCCTTTTCTAGGGCTCATACAGAAGTGATTTGAAGGACACAGTCCCCTTCCAGAACCTCAAACCCAGAATGTATCCAACCATACATAACACACCTGCTCCCTCAGACAGCTTCCAGCTTGTAAATACCCTTCTTCAATTGGTGGAATAAAGCTTCAGCCTCCATCTGGTTAAAATCTAAAAATTTTTATTAATCTTTCATCCTCTTGACATTTCATATTCAGTTTCCGATTCCAAAAGATTGTTCCTTTTTGACATTTTCCACCTATCACTTCTCTTTCCCCTTTTCTCTATGAAGAGAAATAGTATTTTTTTCTAGCTCTCTTCATGGTCTCCTGTCCTGATTTTCTCTGATATTAGAGGCAAGTTACTTTTTCTAATATAAGATTTAAATAAATCCTATTTTCTACAAACATCACAATTGTTTACCTCACATTATATCTATGAATGGTCACAGTCTATTTGCTAAGCTTTAATTTGTCTTTCATGTCACTCAGGCCAAACAAGATTACCTTTTTTTTTCAAAGTGCCTTCCCTATAGTTTCTGTTAGTCAGTCTATTCTCAGAACATTAAACTCTTCACCTTTCATATCACCCACTGACCAAAGCTTTCTATTATCTTTTCCATGAAATTTTTTCTCTTTTCACCCTGAGAAATGTGTTTTTTTCCTCGTCTGAGCTCTACAATATTTACAGTCTACTCACTCATTTGTATATCTTTGTTCCCTTAGTATACTGGAGGAATTCTGCAAACAAATGTTAGGAAAAAAAGAAATATATATATATATATATATATATATATATATATATATATAGAGAGAGAGAGAGAGAGAGAGAGAGAGAGAGAGAGATTTCATCATATTATATTAGTTTGTATTAGTCGTGGCTATGGTTATCAAAATACACCAAGTAATGGTGATTTTAAAAATCTTAAATTTAGTTTTGTTTAAACAGATTTAAGGCTGTTTTATGGCTATTTTATGTCTGCAGAAATTCAGGTTTCTTCTTTACTATTCTATTGCTATGCCACATGTGATTTTGATCTCAAGGACTTTTAATGTAAACATAAAAATTCTCTGAAAAAGAAAGTCTATTAAAATAATCAAGGCACAACTAGTAGTGTCTACCCCTTTCCTCCATAATAGATTGAAATAAAATAAAAATATTGTGGCTTAAACAAACCAATGACAATGGAGGGTGAAAGATGGTTTAGGAAGATTGAAGTCATTTTCTGAGGGAATTATATTGAGACTTTTAGTTTTAGGTTTTTTTTTTGTTTGTTTGTTTGTTTTGGTTTTTTTTTTTTTTCTTTTCAGGGTACCAGGGATTGAACTCAGGGGCCTCAACCACTGAGCAACATCCCCAGCTCTAATTTGTATTTTGTCCAGATACAGGGTCTCAGTGAGTTGCTTAGTGCTTCCGAGCTCTTGGGATTACAAGCATGAGCCCCCATGCCAGGCCAACACTTTTAGTTTTTTACCTAGTAAAATTTACGCTTAATGAAAATATTTTCCTTGATATAATATTCTGTGTTCTGAGTTAGTGTTTATAGTCTTATTAACTATAGCAAAAAAATATCTTCCAAAATCAGTTCCTAATCAAGCATAGCTTTAATGGATTCATATCTAAATTACTATTTTTAAAGAAGAAGAGATATTTTTTCTCTATTTTGAAAATTTGACAATTATCATTACATTTGCATTAACTTGTGAAATAGCTATGCCAGCTACTATTCCTATGTTAAATTGTTCTAGAGTAAGGACTAAATAATTCCACTAAAAAGTTGTATTTTCCAAATAAGTTTTTGTAATTGTGTTTCTTCCTATATTTATGTGGCCTGATTCTGTTTTATAATGAGTATGAGGAAGGGAGTTTACTTTTTAATATTGGCCAAGTTCTTTAGTCTCTATTCAAAAATTTAATGTATTTTCCTTTTGTCTCATTCTACACCAGTTCTTTTCGTCTTCTAAGAAAAATATATGGTTGTAAATGTCTGAGGAAACTAATTTGTTTGTTCATTTGTTGTGTTTTGTTTTAAAAAGCATCTACCTATTTATCATATTCATGTAATATACCTTTCTACAAGGTAATGTTGCCAATTTAATTAAGAGAAGGGGCTGGGCTGGGGATATAGCTCAGTTGGTAGAGTACTTGCCTTGCATGCACAAGCACCTGGGTTCGATCCCCAGCACAAAAAATAAATAAATAAATAAATAAATAAATAAACAAACAAATAAAAATAAAAATTAGGATAAGGAGGCCTGGAATCAATTTATCTTCCAATCAGTCATCTATCTACATTTATTAAGCTTCTCCAGAAGAACAAAACCAATAAATAATATATACAATATCATGAGGGGATTTATTGGTTTGGCTTTCTGATAAGAAGATGGATAGTCCCACAAATGCTTTTTATATGCTAGAGAGCTGGGAAATCAATAGCTGCTCAGTCTAAAAGGCTGGATTGGATGCCTCAGAAGAGGGATCAGGGATGTGACTCCCATCAAAGTCTAAAGTCCCGAAAGATCCCTGGAGAGTCACTGGTGTAAGTGGAAGAATATGGCAGAAAAAAATGCACCTGAAAAAGAAGGGTTGTTGAGCCTATATATGCACTTCCTCTCTTCCATTTTTTGTTCCATCTGGGACTCCAGACTATTAGATAGTGGCATACAGTTTGTTCACTCATATGCCAATCATTCCTAGAAAAGCCTCACAGACACACCAAGAATGCACCCAGCACCTCTCTTTCTCTCTCTCCATATACATGTATATAATTATATGTATATAATTATATAATTGTATTGTGTGTATATATAATTGTAATATACAATATTATCTCATTCACATCCCACATGGGTGATGGAATTTGTGTTTCTTCTGCATAAATGAGGCTGGATGCAAAGTAAAACTAAGAGAAGAAGGTGACCAAAAAATCACAGGACACAGAAAGTAATTTTGAAAAGCAAAGGCAAGATGGCTCTACAACGTTAGGGTTCAAGCTTCCACACTGGAATGAGAGAGAGTAAGAGCCCACATTTGCTTTATTTTATGTGGGGAAAACTTCAAAGGTTTTCCACAGAATGTTCTTCTGCCAAATAAGGTAGGATTTTGCCTGTCCAGTCCCAATGGGTCATGCCAAGGGGAAGTAGGAAAGCAGCCTTCCTAGCTCAGTGAAGACTGAGGTCATGTGCATTGCATAATCTATTAACTAGGAGGAGCCATAAAATGACTTGCAATGCCAAACCAAAATCTCCTTGGCTTAGGCTGAGTGAAGACACTAAATAGCTCAAGAGTGGCTTCCCACAAGTATATATATATATATATATATATATATATATATATATATATATATATATATATATAATATTATTTTCCAGTGGTTACTACGTTTCTAGTTGTGTGTGTGCACAACATGGACAATAGTTTACAGAGCCTTTGGAGACACAAATATGTGATTAGATGTTCTAGTGGGACATACAGAGGCTTTTTCTCTAAACATATTTAGGAAACAGGCTTTGTGAAACAAGAGGGTACATTGTCATAGATGCATCTCCACAATGATGGGCATAGAGTCATGGTATGCACAACAGTGTGCTAACTCTCTGGACTAGCACCTGGAAAGAAGGTGTGGCGTTCAGCAACAATAGCTACACCACAACCCCATCAACCACTCCTTACCACCATCTATGGTGGTCATGCTATAGGGAAACTGTGTTAACACCATTACCTGAATGATTTTTTTTTCCCATTTAAGGATGGGATATTTATTGAAGCTTCAGAAACATGGAGCTCAAGAAGGAGATCATCCTGTGATGTCAGAAAGAACTAGTTGAGGGGGCCTTTTTGGCTGGTTGGGATGTGAGCTATAAGGACTGTGGCCAAGTTAGCAACTTGTGTGAATCATCTTCATGTGGTTGTATTTCTGGGTAAGCTAACTAAGGAAAAGGTCCAGCCCCATGATGAAGCATTGGGAGCACACGGACCTACTTCTGGATGTTTTTTTTTTTAAGTTGGCATTCTATAACAATCTGCCTGCAAAAATCACACATGCTGGACAGGAAGGATGCCTCATTGTGGTGTTATTAGGTTTGACTTGGAGGGTGATTATCTTACCCATTGTGGTCTGCATATAGACATATCACTTGACCAATTATTTATGAGAAAGAGGAATGTGTAAAGGATGATCTTTATTAATCTCACAATAACTTTAGAGTTTGGTATTGATCAGAAAAGGAAATTAAGACTCAGAAAGCCTATGTTTAACCCTGTACTGGCATGGGATTAAAATATATGGGACATATTTCTGGGCCTGGTATCTATATTTAGTCCAAATTGTTTAGTTTTGTTTGTGAGAGGGAAATATTCCACAGGTAAGGAATGTTGTTTTTCCAGACAAGCGTCTGTCCCTCTGATTGATGCTTCAAGTCACCCTATTCTTAATAAGGCCAAGGAAAGGATTTGTATCCCTTGGTGACGAAGTACCTGAAATACAACTTTGGGGCATCATGACAAAGTGGGCTACAGTACAGCATGGGTAGCCATAGCCACTGGAACCATGATGGGGCAGAGTGTGATGCCTCTTCCAGTCCAGCTCTGTTTTGACAGGCAGCATAAAGCTGATCACATAGGCAGTGGACTGGTCTGCTAAGTGCACAGTGATTTCATGCAGAAAATACTCCTAGAGTTTCAGCCATCTTGCTCTATGCATCAGAGCAATTGGCACAGGGGAAGCATTGGGGGTGGGGGGACAATGACTTTCAGAGAAGTAGGACTTCCAGGCACATGGATATACATGTCACAGGACACAAGAGTGGCTGTGTCCCAGGAGCTAGAGTAATTAGACAAAGAGGAGAAAGCCAATGGATCTGGGAACATCAGAAACAAACTCATTAAACCTGGAATTTTCTTGGAATCTAACAGAACCGATTCCAGATAATAACTGATGGGATTCCCCCACCCCCCTTGTTGCTGGTGTTTTTTGTACAAGTAATCAGAAAAATGGCAAACTTATCATTGTTTTTCTGGGTGGGCTTCAATGTAAAGAGCCACTCCACTTGGCCTCCGCCTAATCAAACCTTTTGCATCAGGGCCCCCTGGGGTTTATTTCTATATCTATGAATCTGATTGTTCCCAAGAGAAGGCTAAGAGCACATACTTTGTGGGAAGCCAAAATTGCTTCAAATTGACATCAAGGACTGACCACAGGATGAAATTAAATGTTGTCAATGACCCAGATGTTTTGAGTGGGATGGGGATGTTCATTTTCCAGTGACAGGAAAAAGTTTGGAGCCCTCCACAACTCTATTTAGGATTCCAACTAAGTTAAAGAAACACTTCCTAACTCTTTTTGTTTTGTTTTGTTTTGTTTTGTTTTAATCTTCTGTGACATTTTATGATTTAATTATCTGAATAAAATGTTCTTCTGCAGTGTCTTTACATTCCTTTATTGTGAGTCCCTTCTCTTCTTAAATGCACTATTGATCAATTGATGCACTTGTTCTTTTTGGACTCCTTGGGAACAGTTACAAATTTACTGTTAAACTCCTAAATGGATCAAATCAATTTCCCAATTCCCTGAGAATAAATATCAAATTCCTGTCTTCCAGGATCTATAAGCAAACAGATCTCTCTCCATTAATGAAATAAGGTTTCTTTTAAGTGTTATTGCTAGTAAGAGGGAAAAATGCTCAGTTATTTTTTATAACCAAATAAAATGTTCTTTGAACCCACTGAAATCCAGCTTTCACAGATGCCTGTCAAATTTCACTGATATAAAATGTCTTTACTTGGAAACTGACTAATAATAAACCATGAATATCTCATATTTGTGTCATCAATTTAGTGAATAAATATTTTACAGCCTTTTTAAAAATAGTTCTACTTTTTAAAAATATTTGTTTTTTTAGTTGCAGTTGGACACAGTACCTTTGTTTTATTTATTCATTTTTATGTGGTGCTGAGGATGGAAACAAGGGCCTTGCATGCACTAGGCAAGTGCTCTACTGTGGAACCACTACTCCATCCTCTCCTTTTTAATAGTCATAAAATCCAGTTGAGTAGACTCAAGGAAATGATATGATGGGATTACAAAGGTCATAACATTGGAGTATAATAGCAAGAATGAATCTGTTGAGTCAATGCTATGTTAGTCAGCTTCCCCCTCACTGTAGTAAACACCTGAGATAATGAACTTATAAAGAGAAAAAGTTTTATTTGTATTTACAGTTTTGAAGATTCCAGCCCATGATTAGTTGACCCTGTTGCTTTAGGGCTGTGGTGACACACTGTATTAGGAGTATGTGGTAGAATAAAACTCCTCCCTCAAGGCTGGAAAGTAAAAGAGAGAGGAAGGAAGTGCTAAGCATCCAGAATCTCCTTCGAGGTCATGCCCCCTTTGACCTAAAGATTGTCACCTCTTAAAGGCTCCAACCACTTCCCAGTAGCATTATGGACTGGGGTCTAAGCTTCTAACACATGTCATTTGGGACCATTTAAGATTCAAACTGTAACAAATGGAAAACATGAAAAACAGAAGTGATTTGAACATAGGACAGTGACAACCTCAGAAAATCCAGAAAAACAGTCCAGTCCTTTGGATTCAATTTCAGGTCTGGTTCAGATAAAATAAATAAGAACAAGGTGAGAGTGGACTATAGAAAATGAATGAGATAGGAAACTTGATAGGAGTTAAATGCCATCACCAGAAATGTTACACATTTCTATACATAACTGAGTAATAATAATAGTTAATCTGTGCTAAATTCTACATGACAGGTATTTCTTTTCTTTTCTTTTTTTATTTATTTAACTTTTTATACCAGAGATTGAACCCCAGGGCACTTAACCACTGAGTATGATAGGCATTTCTAATCTTAACTTGACAATCAATCAAAAGATTAATTAACTCAATCATCATGGTATATATTTCTTGTGTTATCTATTATTATTCCTATTTTACTGTTGAGATGTAATAAATTGTTGTAGTTTACAAATCAAATATGCCTTGAGGCTGCACTAAGCATCCAGTAGCCTAATTTCTGAGCTTGTCCTCAACCACTTCAAGACACTACCAGGGTAACAAGGGAGTGCAGGGAGCAGGCAATTATAGAAACCTGGAGGGAAGAGATGGAGGGTGTCACCATGGGCACAGAAATGACATCCTGGAGATTGTTTCTTCTCCCTAGAGATATACTTCACATTTTCATGGGTGGACAGTTGTTAGTGGAGACCAAGCAAAACAGAGGCCAGAACCCAGAGTCCAGGGCAACAAATATGAAGCCTTGTTTATAAGGCATGTTTGAGGCAGAATACTTAAAATGGAGAACTAAGATAGAGGATGAGTTGGCAAAAATAATTTGGAGCCAGAAGATACAGCACATTGAATGGTGAGGAAGCAGAAAAAAAAGATCATATGATGAAATCAATGTGTTAGATAGAGAGGCAAAAATATCTCTCAAAGGGAGAGACTTTAAAGAGATAAGAACAAAGGGCCAAGAAAGCACCTGTATCAGTTGAATCCTGAGAAGGAGGAGGAGGAGGCTGCATGAGCATGCAAAGACAAGGCATGAGGAGAGTGTGGCAGTCTTTGGAAAGGAATCTGTTTGTGAAATAGATCAAAGAGTGTGGATTCATGAGTCAATGATATGAGAAAACTCAGTATGGTAGAGAGCCAGTAAAGTGTAGAGGTCAAGAGCAGAGATTTGAAACGAGACTGCCAAGAGACACAACTGAGCTCTGATAAGCTACACAATCTTAGACAAGCTACCTACCTTCTTCTAGCCCAAGACCATCATCTGCATGATGGATGGCGTGTGCATTTCTGTGCTACTGTAAGCCTTAAATGACTTGATACTTGACAGTGTGTGGAACAGTAAACAGCATATCATGGGCTGTACAAACATATTTGTTAAATAATTCAAGGAAAAGAAAAACGTCAGGTTATGATTGGGGCACATAACTTCTACAGTTTTTATTAAGAAGTCAGATCAATGAGAGGTAACATTCAAATATAAGCCTGGATACTGACCCTTATTGGAAGCCTTGAGTTTTACTTTACAAATGTCATTTTAACTGGGCACAGTGGTACACAACTGTAATACCAGCAGCTTGGGAAGCTAAGGCAGAAGGATCACAAGTTCAAAGCCAGTCCCAGCAATTTAACTAGACCCTAAGCAACTTAGAGTGACTCTGTTTCAAAATAAAAATAGTAATAATAAATAGGGCTGGGGATGCAGCTCAGTGGTTACGTGCTTCTGGGTTCAATCCCTAGTACAAAAAAAAAATGCTATTTGTATTGCATATATACTATATGTGCTTTTCAGTTCTGATGTATTGTCATAGTTCTCTCTCTCTCTCTCTCTCTCTCTCTCTCTCTCTCTCTCTCTTTCTCTCTCACACACACACACATAAACACACACACACAGACACACCCACAACTCTCCCTCAGTATTCAAGAGGGATTGGTTCTAGTATCCTCTGTAGGCAACAAAATGTACAGATACTCAAATACCATATAGAAAATGTCCCAGTATTTATAATAAGTTACACACATACTCTTGTACACTTTGATATAGCACTAGATCACTTACAGTATCTAAGACAATGTAAATCTTATATAAATAATTATATTATTTAGAGACTAATGAGCAAAAGAAAATAAGCATGTTGTTTTAAAAAATATTTTCAATACATTGTTGGTTGAAACTGGGGATGTGGAAGTTGCCAATAAAGAGAATCAAGTTTATTTGTAATGTTTTATAACCATCTCAGTATCCTGGACATCCTTAATGTTTAATAATATCTGCTAATGATGCTAATTCTAACAGTGAATGTGACTACATGATTTCATGACCTATTTTTGACAAAGTCACGCAATATAATCTTTTGTTTGTTTTAACTTTGCATTTCTTCTCCTTGCTTCAATGTTATACTTCCCTTTACCAGAATCACTTTTGGGTGCATCGCCATTAGCCAGTGATTAATGACCTATTCTTCCTGGGTGTGGTAGTTTATACATATAGACTAAGGTTTAGATAGATTAAGTAGAATATCTTAAGATTAAGAGGAATAATAGAAATGAAAGGAAGATATTTTGATTGGGTGTAGAGAGGTGCCAACAAACCAAGATATTTCCATTATTCTATGAAGATTATGGTCTATATAGCCTGGGTCTGATCACTGAGATTTTTCCTTCCTGTACTGGGTAAGGCAAAAGGTGTTATGACTTGTATAATTAATTTAAGTGGCAATCCTGACAGTATTCTCCTTGTTTTTTTGCCTTTTGGGTTCTACTATATTTAAGAGTCTGACATAAAACATGAAAAACGTTATAACCTACTCATTAATGAAAATGAAGATTGTGACTGTTTGCATTATGGTCAGAGGTACTACCACTGTCCCCCATGTCACCTACTAGTTTCTAATGACTAGAATACACCAGAATGCCACAAATTTTTGGCATTCACATTGCTTATGAATAATAAAAGTGCAATTCAAACATATGCATCTCAGGCTGGGGTTGTGGCTCAGTGGTAGAGTGCTCATCTAGCACATGCAGGGCCCTGGGCTGGATCTTCAGCACCACATAAAATAAATAAGTAAAATAAAGGTCTTGTGTCCAACTACACCTAAAAATAAATATTTTTTTAAAATATCATATTTCTTCTCATTCTGTGATCCTCTCATTGTCTGCTCTTTCTCTTAATGCACAATGTGAATGTCAAATCTGTTTGCTTTAATTATGTTAAAAGGTTATGTTGGAAGGTTATTAATTTAGTCTTTAACAACATGAAATAGCACTTATATTATCATTGTCACTTTGCACACATAAACAAGAACTTGATTAACAGTAGCCAACCATGAGAAAATAAATGTTCTCAGAAATGAGGATATTTTTAGTGCTTAAGCACTCGGTGTCACTAGTATACTCTCAACTACAATTATCTGCACCAAAAGAATGTGAAGTGAAGCAAACAGATGAAGAAATACAGGCATTCTGAGCAAAAATGGACAACTGTTCTTTCATCAAATAACATTCCTTTGAAACAAAGGAGACATCTCTGAGGCAAAGTTTATGAAATAATAGTGAGTATGGTTGTTAAGTACCTTTGAGCTATGTGAGAAAGCATCATTCTGCAATTAGAAGCATATGGAAATTGTGTGGGAATCAAATATTTGTAAGCTGAATTATGTTTTCCCATTGGCTTTCTTTCCAATTTTGGACATGTCTTACTACTTCATTTAATAGTTTCAGTTCTGCATAAGATAAAAGTTATTTCTAAGGGGGTGACAATGTTCTGTTTCTAAATAGAGTTCCATGGGAACAGTTCCATGGAAGAATACAGATGGACAAAAGTCATTGTGGTATTTAAGATTTGACATTTTACTGTATAAAAATTATACCACGATAAAACACTAGCAAAAATTACCATTATTCATCTTAATGTTGTTTCCAATAGCCTTTTGCTTTTGTAAACAGATAATCTGTGGTTAAGTAATGATTCTACAGAGCATTTCAAGTACATAGACAAATGAATGCTGAATCCTTCCATCTTTGCATGTTCTAAAATATGTCACGTGGCTAATTCCCACATCTTGAGAACTGCTTACCATTTGATAAAGATTTGAGCTTTCATATTTAAGAGACCAGACTGGTGATTTTCACACTGATGTGTAACCTTTTTGTGGATTGCAATAAGTGCCCCTTGAGTCTGAAGAGATTTCATGAAGGTGAGCAGGCATACTATTGATGAAGGAACAGTTGTTTTAAATTTTGTCTATTACTTTTTCTTAAAGCAGAAAACCTCACACTGTGTAAGCACTGTTTGAATTCAATTTATGTATGCAGGTTCTCTTAAAGTCAGGCATATATGCAATTTACCAAGTGAATTTTGCTGTCATATCATCTTCCAGCCCAATTATTAAGTATGATACTTAGCTTTTGTTTCTCTATAAACTGGTTGAAGATTAGTCATTTCTTAAATATATAAAACCTGGTATTAAAAGTTTGTTTAAAACAATTTCAAAGAAATTTTTGATGTGTGTTTAAAAAATGAAAAAAGGAATAAAAAGAGAAAACAAAAATCCCAACATATCCAAGCATACTGTGCTTTATTTTGATTTTATTAACTTAAAAATTTGCCTCTTTCACATCACCCTAGATAACATAGATTATTCTTAGGTTTTTATTTTTCTTGTCTTAGAAAAGAAAAATCATTTGGTTGTACCTAAACTAATCTTTGAAATCAAACAGAGTATGTCTGGAGCTTACCTACTGAACTTTGATTCCAGACCACTGATATACCCAGGATTCAGTGAGTATATTACCTCTGGCTTTATAATTTCCCAATTAATTATGTGCTTCTTAGAATCATTTAGAGGCTTTCTTTCTTTTTGTCTCAGCTCTCCAGAAATTAAACATTGATTTTATATATATATATATATATATATATATATATATATATATATATATATATATATATATATATATATATATTCTTTAAGTTGTAGATGAACACAATATGTTTATTTCATTTGTTTATTTTCATGTTGTGCCTGGGATCTAACCCAGTGACTCACGCATGCTAGGCAAGCATTGTACTACTGAGCCACAACTCTGGCCCCATAGCATTGTTTCTAAAATCTACCTGTCCTACAAACCAGCATAATGCATGAGTTTACCCCCATCCAAAACCTTATTCCCAATTTTTGGCAATATATGGTACAGTATTTTGTTTGCTGCTTTTCCACCCTATTGTTAGAAGCCAGAAACAATTCAAGTAAAAGAAGATATTAAATTTCTACTATGTGCCAGGTACCAAGCTAATGAAATGATGTACACATGGAGGTTTAGACATGGTCTCTGATCTTGAATACCTCACAATACACTGCAGGTCATGTATTCATAAATTGGTCATTTAAATATCATTGTGGATACCTCCCATACACGAATGTTGTCAATTCAAAAATAAAAGATAGAAGATAACTTGCTGCAATAATCTAAAAATAAGTCAGTATAATCTCATAGGACAGAATTCCACATCAGAGAGTTAGATCAGCCCCAGAGATTAGACTAGATTGAAGGAAAATTCTAACATACATTCTACCAGTTTTCACACTTGTCTCTTTTTCTCTTGTGTACTTTGGTATTCACATTATCTTCAATCCTAAATAAAGTTGAAATGGGAAAAAAGAGAAAAAATAAAAATAAGCAAGCTTTTTCATTTGTGAGACCAGAAAGTGAAAGACTATTATTAAATAAACTTGATAGTGAACTCCCATCAGGGAATCCCTGTTAGGCTAAAAAAAAGTATCATGAAAGATTGTTTATAGTAGCCCAAACACAAATGTGTGTGCATGTATTTGTGTGTATGTGTGTGTGTGTGTGCTCATTATGAATACAAAAATCAGATATCTCCCAATGAGTATGTTGCAAGCCACTTCCATACATAGGACTGTGATAGACAGTTTCCTTTTCTCTTTCTTAAGTGCCTGATCGCTTTTGAGTAATTTTTAACCCTGTTTTGTTCAATAATATACTATATGGGAGAAAATTGCTAGTTTTTTCTTTTCTTTCCTTGGAGGGAAAAAAAAAACACTCCTCATAGAATTGAATTTCCTTCAGGATCCCCTTTGGGAGTCCACAGTGAAGACCTATAATAAAGAACAAGTGTAGAAGAACAGCTTACATGAATGATGATGAACAAGATATACTGTGGAGTTGGGAGTCATTGTTTGCTGCTGCTATACATGGAGGCCCTGCTAGTGTTTGAGGAGACAGCCACCATCACTCAGGGCATTATGTCAGCTGTGGGCATGGTGTGAATCTCTCACGCTGTCCCTAGGCTGTGTAAGACAATATTGTGTCTTAAGGGCAGACCCAGGTGGGAGAGAGGCACGTCTAAAGTCAGCAATATGAAAGATAAGTTTGCATTTGGTGCCACAGACCAAGAAATGATAGTTTAATATCAATCATCATAAACAATTGCAAAACAACTAGATGTTCACACATAGAAGATATATTGTCCATTAAGAGGCAAATGTATCATGAACAGCACCCTAACACTTACTTACTAAAATCTGAATAAGCATCATATGTCCAAGAGCAAATAACCTTAAGCTAATGTGTTTGTAAAGATGAAATTGGATTGACCTTCAAGTGCCTTGTACTTCTAGGGTAGCAACTACAGAATAGCCTCATTGAGGGCTTCATTATCATAATTAGGAGATTTCTCTTCTACCACTGTCTTGATGAGTTAGTTTTCATAAATGAAATAGATATAAACCTCGTGCATGAAACACATATGTATTCTCCCATCATCATACCTGCGATCTTAGAATCCCGGAGATCATCTCTCTCTTGATCCCAAAGCTTGCTCATTGCAGAATCACTAGAGGGCATAGAGCTTTTAAAAGACAGTTCTCTTTGCCTTACTTCTTGAATCAGGAGTTATATTTGTTTCCTGTCATTGCCATAGCAAAAATTTAAAAATCTGGTGGTTTAAATAATAAACAATAATATTGTCTCACAGTTTCAGAGGCCATGAATCAGAAATCAAGGTTTTGGCCAAGCCATGTATCTATGAAGCCTAAGGGGAATTCTTCCTTATCTCTTCCTAGTTTCTGATACTTTCAGCAATCTTTGACACTACATTATTTCAGTCTCTCCCTTTCTCCTCACACGGCTTTTCTCTTGGTTCATGTGACTGTCTGTCTCTTGTACTCTTCTTATAAGGACTCCAGGTATATTAGATCAAGGGCCAATTCTATTCCAAGATTACCTCAGCTTAGCTAATTATGACTGCAAAGATCCTGTTTCCAAATCAGGTACTTTAGATAGAACCTGAACATACTTTTGGGTGGGGAGTAATAATTCACTCCATATCATTGGCACGGGTGAGAATCACTTAGGTGATTTGGCGATAGCAACATTGAGAACTATTCATAAATCATTCCAATTTCCCTGGAAAGTAGATATGTCCAGGGAGTTTGGGTTGATGGAGACAGAATACAGATGAGCAATCTATGTAAAACACAATCCTCTAGAATCCCAAATTATTCATTATGATAACCATGCAGCTTCCTTGATCTTGAATGAGGATCACTTGATATTCTTCAATTTAATCAAAATCTCTATATAAAATGTATTATGCTTTGAAACCAATTGCCTGACTTTAACCTAAGAGTTTCACATTTAAATAATTTTAGCAGCCGTGCTATTCAGTTATTCAAGCAAGACTAAATAGATTGGATGCATTTGCAACTGCAAAGAAGTACACAAATGCATAGACATACACATTTATCTATGAAAGTGAAATGCATTACTCAATGTAGTCTCTCAGAAGTATAGTTATTATTTGGAGTAATGCAAATTTAGGGCTAAATGCTACTTATTTTTTTTAAAAGCACTTAGAGATGTAGAGTTATATGTCTGCAAAAATCAAATGTTCAAATAAATGTACAATAGCCTAGTCCACTTCCTGACACATGTGCCTCTCAAATTTCTTTTCAGCTATGTCCAGGGAGTCATTAAGGGTTGTCAGGCATTAATAAAATGAATTCAGAAACAAGGTTTATAGTTCAGAGGGGAGGATCATAAAAATGTTTCCTTCACAAACAGAATTATATGCAATCACTCTCATGGAAAAGGGCAAAATTTGGGCGAGATTGTCTCAAAATGGGTCACAAGAGCCATTGGAATATGGAATAATTAGGGACATGCTGACATCAGCCCCATAACATGCAGAGATTCTATTAGCTTCTATAAAAGAATAAAAAAGCAAAATTAAGATCTGTGTGGGATGATATTTGACCAAAGATCTTAAATCAGAACACAATTGCACTTTCAGTCCTACTCCCCATAAATTAAGGAGATAACACTTACTTTCCTTATTATATGCTGAGTATCCCTAATCTGAAAATCTTGAATTGTTTTAAAATCCAAAACTGTTTGATCACTGACATGAGCTTTGAGAGGAAAATTCCACATCTGGTCTATGACCCAGTGCCTCACGCATGCTAGATGAGCATGCTACCACTTGAGCCACATCCCCAGCCCCTCCCCCCTTTAAAAAATGTTTTTTTTTTAAGTTATAGATGGACACAATATGTTTATTATTCTTTTTTTATTTGTTTATTTTTACGTGGTGCTGGGGACCGAACCCAGAGCCTCACGCATGCGAAGCAAGTGCTCTACCACTGAGCTACAACCCCAGCCCCTCCAGCCCTTTTTATATTTTATTTTGGGACAGGGTCTTACTAAGTTGCTGAGGCTGGCTTTATTTAACTCATGAACCTCTTGCCTTATGCAATGGCTCATATTTAAAACAATGGTGAACTTAAACTATTATATACAATAACCTTCAGACTATGTGCATAAGGGCATAAAGTATGTATGAAATATAAATGGTTTTGTGTTTAGATTTGAGTGTCATCCTCAAGATATAGTTATATTTATACAAATGTATCAAAATTTTAAAAAAAATCTAAAATATTTGGTCTCAAGCATTTTGGATAGAGGACACTCAATCTGTTATAATTCCGAGGGGGGAATCATAAAAATGTTTCCTTCACAAACAGAATTATATGCAATCACTGTCATGGAAAAGGGCATATATAAAACAAAGGATCAAAATTTAAAAATCTGGAGAAAGATATTTTCAAATTTAGACAGAATTGAGAGTAATATGAAAAAAGTTGGAAGTTAAATAATGAACATAACAAACAAAAGGGTACATTTTGTATGTGTATACACACACAAACACCCCCACACACAGGATTTTCAATTGCAGATGCATAAATTGGGACAATGTACTCTATGAGAACAAGTATTTACAATTAGCCTGTAAAATTATCAGGAACAAGGAGCCCTTATTTGCATATACTGATATATGGTTCTGAATATAGTTTAATGAAGAGAAATGGGCCAGGAGTAACTAGAGAATTTATATCCAAGATAATTTGAAATTTGTGACATATACATAAAAATGTTTGTCTTTTCTGATCCTGCCATTATCTCAGACCTTATCTCAAATTCATTCTTAGAAGCTATAAAGGTAAGCCACAATATGACCAATCTGTTTATAGACTGGTGTGACATGGAAAATACATAAAATTTTTAACCAAGGTCACTTTATAAATGTCAGTGATTTGCCATCAAATCAAAGAAATAATTCTCAAGCAAAGGATCAAAATTTAGACATTTGGAGAAAGATATTTCTAACTTGAGAGAGAATTGAGAGTAATATGAAAAAAATGGAAATTAAATAATAAACATAAAAAACAAAATAGTACATTTTGTGTACAGTGGACAAGAAATAAAGAGTAGAGGTCAAGTCTTCTCAGAAGTCTGGTGAATTGAAAGTGTCTGAGTGAGGTTCACTGACTCCAGAGACTAGCCTCAGAAGCCTCTGTCACATTTGTAAAGATGAAATTTTTCCAAAATGGCTGAGTTAGAATATTGTTTCTTTGCACATATTATTGAATTCTCCCCCATGCTTCTTATGAAAACTTATAATTAAAAGACAATGCTTGGGTTTTATAATCCATAAAGAGGTTCAGAGGTGACAGCTATAAAGAATATAAGGAAACCGACTAGGATGGAACTGAGAAATTATAGTATGTAATTGAAAAGGGTTATATGAATTTCCTTAAAGAAATAAAAAAGGTAAAGTTTAAAAGAGCAAGTTCATGAGCTGACACCTGATTCCAGTAAAGGAAAATTAATTCAGTGATTTAGATGCAGGTGCTCAAAGTTCAAGCACAAAGGTTACTTTCATTCAACTTGTAATGAATGGCAATGCCTTGGGATGTGTCCTTCTGACAGAATTCCATACTCTTGAATATGCTTGAGCAAAGATACAGCTTTGAATGGCAAACAGAAAAAATATGATGAATAATCATGGGATAGGGGAAGAAAAATGTTATTTATAAAAAAGGCAGAGATGGACTGGGACTGTGGCTCAGTGATTGTACACTTGCCTGGCATGTGTGAGGCACTGGATTTGATTCTCAACACCATGGATAAATAAATAAAATAAAGATCTATCAACTGAGAAAAAATTTAAAAAGGAAAAACAATTTAAAAATAAAAAGGCAGAGAGGAGACATTAGAAATTAGATATCAGTGATATCTAATGATATTGCAGAGTCGAATCTTGGAAGACAATTCAGATAGTGTTTGAATATCACAGAATGAACATAATACAAACCTAAATGATATAAGTCAAATATTCAATGTGGCCTCTTCATGAAATCAAGAGATGTGGTAAATACAAGATGTATGAAGTTGCTGCTAATGTAACATGGTATTCTGTAGTACAGTAAACATTTTTCTATATAAAGGAGTACTCTCTAATATAACATACAAAATATAGTAAATGCATAAATCATTTATGGTCATTTTTAAATATCAAGTAATATGTATCGTACATACTATATATGTGCTATAATTTTATATAGATTTGGCAGTGTTATTTACAGCAATACCACCACAAACATTTGGGTAGTATATTGTGCTACAAAGTTACAATAGCCATGACATCATTAAACCACAGGAATTTTTCAGTATTAAAAAAACATTACTTTAGGTACAAAATTAGAAAAATTAAAAATATTATGGGACCACAGTTGTATGATGTGTTGACTAAAATGTTGTAATGTGAAACATGACTATATTAACAGGTAAATTGTAGCAATTCTTATAAGCAATGGTATTAACTTAATTCCAGACATAACATTGGGCATGGTTATGTACAAAGCTTTGTGTTATAGACCTAGGGTACCAGTTCCTCTTCTCCATGATTTCCATCTCTAGCATTAGCAGATATTTAAGCACAAAATACCCGTTGCTATATTTTGGATCTTGAATGTCCACAGGTCTCCAGCCTGTGGTGCTATTGGGATATGGTGGAACCTTTAGGAGGTGGGGCCTAGTGGGAGAAAGTCAGGTTATTTGGAGCATGCCCTTAGAGGAAATATTAGGAGCCTGACTGCTCCTCTTCCTCTCTCTGCTTTCCCAGCTACCATGAGGTGAACAGCTTTGCTTCCTCATGTCTTCCATATCATGATGTTCTGTGCTTCATCATAGACCCAAAAGCCACAGCACCAACTGACCATGGCCTGACAACTTTCAAACCATGAACAATATTGAAACTTTTCTCCTCTAAATTGATTTATTTCAGGGTTTTTTCTCTTTAATCCATTTACTGATGCACATCCATCCTGGACTAGCTGAATGTAGATACCTGAGAAACATTAGTGTTAAAATATTTCCCTTTACAAAGACTGGTAAATGGAGTGCAATGGTCAAAAGCAATAGTTTTTCCCTTGGTTTGTTTCATATGTTATTTTCATAGTTTTTTTAGAGTTCCTGGTGCCACTCAACAATCCACAGTGTGGACAAATACTGCTCAGATGAAACCCAAGTCAAATAATTCACCTTTCCATACACTAATGATAGCTTAACTGGTTCACAGGTTTCAAGACCCTAGTGTCCAATGAAAGTCATTAGAGTTCTCTAGAAAGAAATATATACAATTGCTAAAAAGAATGTCTGGGTATTGTCCATAATTACTCCAGTTATCCTGGTATCAATGCTTTGCCTATGGCTGTTATTTGGTTCAATGACAGAATAAGATGACACTTTTAACAATTTACAACTGACTTCTCCTTGCATACAAATACACACTCACTCATGCATGCACACATGCACGCACACACAATCAGGCACATGACCCAAAAAATAACAAAACAAAAGCATAGAGGGCTTTGGTGGGAAAGGAGGGGTGCTAAATAAATAAACATCTTTACAGACAGAACACTTAGGCTACAGGAACGTCCCTGAGGTTTCTGAGAAGGATGTGCAGAGGTCTGCATGCTAGAAGTAACGTTTTGGAGTCTCTCTCATCAGGCTGCTTGCTGCTGGGAGATGAGGGAGGTCTGGAATTCATCTGGGAAGACTTGGACTTGTGAGCAGAGAACAGGGAATGTTTAGTGAAGGCAGGGTCCTTGGAGACAAGCTGCTCCTTTCCAACTGCCTTTGCATTTGGTTGCTGGAGGCCTGGAGGCTGGTGGCCTTTCTTGACCTTGTCATCCATGGCACTCTTACTGTCCAACTTGACAGAGCTCCCACCTGTCTTTTTAGACAGCAAGGTTGTCTTGCTGAGGTCCGTCGGCCACCTAGTTTCTTTCTGCTTCAAGGCTGACTTGAAGAAGGACAGCCCTTTATCCTCAGAGTTGCTGTCCCTCTTCAGACCAGACCACATACTCGTGCTGGGGGAGTGCAGGCTGGCTATGGAGGATCTCCACCCATGCTTGCCAACACCCCTGCCTCCCTGGCTCTGGTCTGTCTCACCCAAGGGGATCTGGGTTTGGAGATGAAGGTGACACTGGCTCTGTCATATCCCAGGCTTTTTCTGGAGCCCTCCATACTCAAGGTCCCATCTGAAGTCCTGTTTTTCCCAGGAGGGAAGGGGCCCCTAGTAGCAGAGCCTGAGGCTTTTTTTTTTTTTTTTTGGCAGATGTAGAAAAAGCAATGTAATCCAGGGCAGAAGCTGATTTCTGCTTCTGTGGTGAGGGAGATGATGTGGAATCATGGGACTTGGGGAATGACTCCTTTTTGAGCTGGGCAGGAGCAGAGAATGAATGCCTTCCAATGGCCCTGGAAGAATCTTCTTTGCTTCAAGAGCAATAAGGCTTTAGAGAAAATTTTACAGGAACAGGAGAAGAAGGGGATGTATTTGAAAGAGATGATTCTTGGCTTGCCAAGGCTGTTCTCCCTTTCTACATGCTTTTATCTGGCTCAGAAGTGCCTTTGGAGCTGGGGGATCTCTTGGTGTACTCTCTGGTTTCTTTGTGAGCGAGCCTGGGTGGCCTAGGGATTTCACTTCTTTGACAGGAGAGCTGTCCATGGAATCACTCTGATCCACTTAAGCAATCTGGTTATTGTTATCAAATGCATTGGAGACAGGAGGTAAGTGATGCCCTTGTGCCAAGTTTTTGCTCGGTATATCTACAACACTGGAGTTCAATTTGCAGGTATCTGACTCTTATCTGAACACAAGCCCCTCTATGACAGCTAGGGGGGCTTGGCTCACAGCCTTGTGTTCTCTGCGATTATCACTTGCTTCCTGATAACTGCTGGAAAGGTTCCTAAAGCTGCCAAAGAAAGAGATGAAGAGAGACCTTATCATCCCCTGCCTCCCCAATCTTCTCTAAGGTGGAGTCAGACCTGTGAGTCAGAGTCCCCTGAGAAGGGGAAGGAGAATTGGAGCACATCTGCAGTTTTGCAGACAGGGACCAAGAAAATCTGCAATTTTCATTAACAACCAAGGAGCTGGTCACAGATGATCTGGAGGACAAGCTCTGGCGCTGGACACTCCTCACAAATGGCTGAGAAGAAAAGCCATCAACATCTTCACTCCTTTCCCTGTCATCTCTATGGACTCGGAGATTGAGGCCAGGGAGGTGCATTTGGAGGAGGCCACTGAAGTCACACTGGCTTGCTTGCTCCCCGGAAGCCCGCTCACCCAGTGCTCGCACAGGGAAGAACTTGTGGAGCCAGCTACTGAACTGTTAGCCGACTATGATGGGATGGCTGTCTGCCTTTGGTAGAAGAGGATATAGGCTGTCTGGGTGCACACCTCATCCTCTGACAGCTGCTGTACATCACTGTCATTAAAGCAATACAAGAGGCCATCCACGGAGTTCTTATAGTATGCTGTGAAGTGTCCCCCCTTGCATGGTGTCATGGTGATTGCACACAGCATACAGGTCATAGATGTAGTCCTCAGGGTCCCTCCTGAGTCCATAGGGCCGCCTCCACAGGGACCAATGGGATGGCTAACTCCAGCTGCTCTGGTTTCTATTGACCACATGAGGAGTCATGTCCAGGCAAGTCAAGAGGAACTTGACTTTGTGCTGAAGTTTCACACGCCTGTCTCCTTCCTGTTGAAACCTCTTGAGGTGTAATGATGAGCACCACAGGCAGAGTCCACAGGCTCAGTGTGATGCTCCCCTGCTGCAGCTGCTTGCAATGTGGGCAATGCCAGGCATCATCTGGGGCCAGTCGTTCCTCTCGACCTGGCTCCTTTGCGCTGCATCCCGAGGGCTGCTGGGGTCAGGCGAGGACTCCAGACGCCCTGCCAGGTACTGGCCCAGCGCCAGGTACTGGGCGAAGAGCTCGGTGTTGCTGAGGTACTGCATCACGGCATTCATGAAGCACGTGTTGCGGTGGTTTCAGAGCCTCACCACTCAGGCACCAGCTTGGCGGCTCAGGTGGGCGGTGCGGGAGAGGCGGGAGACAGCGTGCGCGAGGCAGGAGCAGCCGGCGGGAAGCAGCTGCAGAGGCCGCCACGGTTTGGGCCGCTCCCTCAGAGCTAAGGTGCGAGAGCCTGGACAGCTTCTTGGGGACGCGGCTCAAGAAGCTGCCCATGGAAGGCGCTAAAGAAGGCGACCGGCCCGGCCCCCCGTGCCCCCGCGGCCTGCGTGGCGGCTCTGGAACAGCCGCTTGCTGAAAGAGCACTTCTCCTTCCAGCCCGCCGCCTCTACCTTGGATTGGCCGCGGCTGCCCATGCTCATCACCACGCCTGCCCGCCCGGCCTGGGACCCCGCCATTGCCGCAGCGCATCCCGCCGCTCTGCGCCTTACTGGCCGGAGGGCTCGATGCCCCACACACCTCAGAGCGCCTCCAAGCCAGCAAGCGAACCTATTTCAGGATTTTTTCACAGTTATGAAAATCTGACTAAACACCTGTATCATAGGACTTCCATTATGGAAAAATGTTATTTGAATCCATATGTGCCACACACTGTACTCATGTGGAGATAGCAAGAATGAATGAATAATCTTCATTGTAGGATGTGAAGCTAACGGCAAAGTTATGCATGGGGAGACAGAATACAAGAACAAATAATGGACCCAGCATGGAGGAGAAAACTTGCTGGAGTGACAGAGGAATGAAATGAAAAAATGTGGATGAAATGTGGCATAGTGGGATGTTTGAGATGAACTCCAGGCAGTAGGGAACAACATCATGGCAAGACGTACTAGGAAAATATAGGTACAATGCCATTTCATTCTATATAAATCCAGATATGTAAATTTAAAATAACAAAGTTTAAGAGGTATTAATAAATTATTACTTTATGTACAAAATTTGAAAAGTAAAAAATTTCCTAAATGTAAAAGATTATTAACTTTAACCTTGTTGAGTTAACAGTTTCTACGATTTCATGGGACCACTTTAGCTAATTCAGACAAATTTCTCCCTTCCTTTGTCAAAATTTACCTTCAAACTTCTATGAATGCATTTGGTGACTTCCATTGTATAATTTTAGTGTGCATAATTGTCTTAGTCCATTTTCTGTTGCTATTACTGAATACCATAGAAAATGTAATTTATAAAGAGTAAAGTTTTTTTTTTTTTTCAGTTCATGTTTCTGGGAATCCAAGGATGAAGTGCTGCAAATGAAAAAGTTCTACTTTTTTTGGAGCCTCTTTGTAGATTCTCAAAGTGGTGTAGGGCATCACAGGGTGAGGCAGAATGTACCGGTTAAAGTTTCTCTGCCTCTTTTTTGTTAAAAGCAGAGTCCCATTTGTTAAGTTCTACTCCTATTACCTCATTTAACCTTAATTACCTCCCAAATCTCATACAACGATTAAATTTGTAGCCTTTTAATCACTCACAATGGGGATTAAATTTCAACATGAATTTCAGTGGGGCATATGAATCATAACCACAACTCTACAAATCATTTCCCTATACACTATAAAAACATAACTTAAATCCGCATTAAATATTGCTACTGGGGCTCAGGCTAATGCCTGGGGTAATGTTTCCAAATCTGAAACTTTGAAACAGGATTTGAATGCAATAAAATAACAAGAAGAAGTTCACCAATCCACTATCACATGTTCTGTAGATTTAAGAAAATGTCTGGTATGAACTAATAACAAAGCTTCTGGGCAGAGGCGTGTAGAGTGAAATGTGTTCCTCCAAGGTGAATCCACTGTTCCAGAATGCCATGACATCTATACAGTTGAGATTTATTCACATGGAAGAAATTTTATTAAATAATGAACCTTTTGAATGATGTAGGCCTTTGGGGCACTTGTGTAAGAGGCAACTCCCTGATGTTGATGGGAAGCTCATAATTGTAAGCTGCAGATAATTGGCTGGAGAAGAAAGAGAAAATCATGGGATCTTAGAAGTCACATGAAGCCTATGGAATTCAGCCTTTGAGTAAGGGAAGGATGATGGTAATTTTTAAAATAGCATGGCATGTCCTGATTTCTGTTTCAGAGAGAATATTATGACAACAGTGTAGGGGAGGAAAGACTTCAGGATTTATGTCCTGTTGGGGTTCTGATTTGTGTTTAGGTCAGGAGATGGGACCTGTTAGCAGTGTCAGTTTGGGGGAAGAGAAAACAATTTCAAAAATATTAAACCAGTCATTCAACAAATAGTTGGTGGACATTTACTAGGAGCCAACAATGATTCTGTGCCTTAAGAGGTAAAATCCAAAGCACTTGGGGCTTGACTAGATATATTTGTTGAACAGTTAATAGCAATCTTCTAGGGGGAGAGAAGAAAGGGGAAAGCTCCTTTTGCCTCTGCAGTTTTGCAAAGCCAATTCAAGAAGATAGATTTTTTAATTTGGTCACAAATGAAGAGTCAATTTTGAGAGGCAGACATAGAAGAAAAAGGATGAAACTGGCCCAGCAGACAAACAAAGTTATCCAAGGCCTGGGTGCTCCAGGTCAGAGCCTGTGATGCCAGATTATCTAATTCAGCACTGGTGTCCCCTGGTGGTAATGGAAGATTCAGTTCTTGTCAAGGAATATGCTGGGAAAACCTTTGAAGGACAAGATAAATCTTTTGAGTTTCATCCTGAATGCAATGAATTGTCACTGGAACATTTCACAGGAAAATTTAAAAATGAGATGAAGAATATGTACTATGGGGGAATCTAGTCTAGGTATATAGTTGGGTGCTTCATTTCAATATACATTTCATCCTGTATCAGTTATCCATTGATGCCTCTCCATATTTAAGCTATTTCTGGTAGATTGCATCAATATTTTTATGATTCATACAGGGTATTATTATCTGGCATAGTGATTTTATATAATTCTAAAATGCCTATTTTTCTCCTATGTTAAGGATTTTGAATGGATTTGTTAGTTCAAATGACAAGACAGTTTGATGGAATTATACTTTTACTTGTTCTGAATTATCACATTATATTATTTTGTCTCTCTTTGCAAAAGTGTATCCCACATCCAATGCTGGTTACACCCCAAATAAATCAAATATTTCATTATTCTTCCTCTTTTAAAAAACATCAAGCAGGTTTTTAATCAAAAAAGAGACATTGCCAATTTCAGATATTTCTTGAATTTTAATTTGCAATTTACATATTCCTATTTAAAGCTCATTCATTTCTATTCTAATATAACTAATGATTAAAAACACATGAGAATCAATTTTTAAGACTAATATTGAAAAATATTGTTTATTTCTATTCAATTTTTACCTAGTGCTGTTGGAATGTTCTCCTAAATGTTGTGGTGGGTTCTTTATTTAAGCGATAGCATAAATTGTCTTTTACAGAACTACTGCCTCTAGGAAACCTTCAAGGATTGATATTTTTCAATGTTTTTTTCCCTTATTCAGTGTCACTTAAGAACCAGTCATTTTTTTGTATATCTAAGTTGCACCTATTATATAGAAGCAAAAGCAGCAGTAACACCCATTCATCAAAGACTTTAAGACTAACCTTCCCTCTGCCACAGAACTGCAAATCCATATAGGACTCAATCACTAATGACTGCAAAGGAGATAAAAATATGGCAATTTACTAGAATGGATGTTCTTTCTGGGTAAAAATATCCTGCCAATTATATTGAGTCCATTATAAAATGCAAGGAGAAAACATTCTGTACACATCTCAGTGTCTTCACAAAGTTCAAGGCCAAACCAAGCCCAAAGGTTAGAATAGGTTTTATAAAAAAAGTGCAAGAAGAGAAGTACTTTGGTTACCAGGAGACAAACATTTGTACCCTGAATGGACAGAAAGAGCTCAAAGTGTAAAAAGATGGTCACTTCTTTGCATTCTCCCCAGGGCTGAATATTCACTGTTCCTAACGATGGTAGCAAAACAGCTACTTTATTAAGTAGGGCAGATTCTTTTGTTGTCTAAAGAAAGAGAAAGTCAGAAAAGCTAAGTATGCAGGAAGACATGGGTGCGGGCAGGCTGCCAGCACACTCCTGCCCTCTACTCACCTCTGAGTGCCTCAGACATGTGAACAGGACTCAAATGGCTTATTTTATCAAACTTCTTCTTTGTGGTGTTTGGCTAATTTTCTAAATTTGTCAGAGGAGCATTTTCTTCAGCCAAGTGTTCCCAGGTCAATAACAACAAAGTCTTACTGATCATTCTATTTTATATACATTTTGATGGAAAACTCCCCTCTGCAAGTGTTTCCTTTGGTATTCCTTGCATGAAATATCAAATCTTTCTGTGATCTATTTATACAGAGTATTTGTATTTTTTCCATTTGTATTTATTTTCAGAAGGTGTCAATCCTTTTGTGATCCACATAGAACAAGTAATGTTTGATGAGTGGTGGAAAAGATAATTCAAGGGATAGGGTTATAAATGGATGCATATTATTGCTCTTGGGAGCCACAGCATTCACAGAAAAAAATAAAAGTTCCTATATGACAATCAGGCCCTTGAATGTATACCCATAGGAATTGGAACCATAGTTGTTTCAACTGGTGGCCTTTGTGACATTTTCAGAGAGAGAAAATGCCCTTCCTTAAAATAACACACAAAAAAGTGCCATCCTTTGGGAGAAGTATTTAGTTTAAGACCATGACATGATGATCCTCCCTAGAAAGAATTAACCTGGAAAAAAAAGTATAAGTGTGAGCTTCAGTGTCCTAGTACCATGGGGATGGTGATTAGTGGATTGTCTTGCTACACTAGACCACCACTGAAAATTGGGGACCAGTAATCCATAGAGAGGAGACACAAAGGAGCAACAATGAAAGGGATTGAGTGTGCATGGCAGAGCTCTCTCACTTCATGAGCCTACAGTCTCTGAAAAAAATGGACTTGAAGACCTGACAAAAAGGAGAGACCAGAAAACCGATGAAAATCAACAAAGAAGAGCTTCCAATTAAGCTGGTAATTCAGAACGCAGCAGTTCTCAAAACAAGTTGAGGGTTATCTGTCAGTTTTTCCTGAAATATAACCCAGCCAGATACTGAGTTGCTTAAAATAGACCTATTCCTTAGGAATTACCAAAAGGAGAGAAGGACAGGCAATCTCCATTCTGTGCTCTTCTCCATTACTGGCTTGTCTTACTGCCTTTTTCTGCACTCGGACTCTTCATTCCAAGACCCACTGAAAACACCAACATCCTAGATGACACTTTGGGTATCCAAGGCTGGCTAAAGTAATATGTGTTTCACAGCCTATCCACCCAGCATTACTACATAGGAAAGCCTTCCTACTGGGTCTCACCTCAAGGAAGTAAACTCAGAAAAGAGAAGTTGCCAGGCAAGTCCTGTCATGTCCTCTAGAACTTCATAGGGTCAGACAGTGGACCTTCAGGAGCCTGCGGATATCCACATGTGCTGTCAAGCTGCTTGTTATAGTCAGGCAGAACAAGAAATGAAGGGTAATACTGGGCTTAAAGGACAGGTGAACATCCCCAAGGATACAGGCCAGGAAGGAACTTTTCTATCTGGAGAGAGAGAAGTGAATGAGGTAGATGCAGAAAGGTGGGGTTTGGAGATTTTTGCAACAGCTCACAAACAAAATGTTGATAGGCTTTTGGTTTTCAAACATAAGACAGAAAGAGAAAATAAAATGCATGAGAGAGATGAAAGGAGAATGTACCAGAGTGCACAAACAGCCTTCTCTCTTGTTATCTCTACCAAATGAACAAGGAGAGGAGATAATTTAGTGCCTCCATTTAACCATCATGGGCAACTTTAACTTGAGCAGTCAGTGAGTATTATAAAACATGTTGCCAGTAACTGGAGTTGACATTGACCTTGGCAGAGTTACTTAACAATTCTCTACCCTTCTCCACTGAGTCTCCTTCTCGAAGAAACTTCCCTTCTTCACCCAAGACACTGCATCCCCTTGATTCCTCAAATCCTTCTCAGAAGTTTTCAGAGATTCTTAAGCCTTAAAATCTATTTGTAATTAAATATAGCAAACATATCAATGTTGCAAAAAGGACTAAGGGAATGGAATAAATTTTGATGGGAAGCTTTGTTACAACATACTCTGCTGGCCCTTACTATGAATAAATTTGTTAGATAGACAGACAGACACTCTCGATATAAAAAATTCCTCAAGTATATGAATATATTTTAAATAGTAATTTTAAAAAATATGTTCTTAGCACATAGACATGATATCATTATTTTTTTATGTAGTGCTGAGGATTGAAGTCAGTTCCTCACATGTGCAAGGCAAGCAATTTGCCACTGAGCCAAAGCCCCAGCCCCATAAATAGTAATTCTTATAAGATAATTCTTATAAAAATATAAAGCCATAGGCCAAAGGGCAGTAATTAATTTAAAACATAATTTTTATTATGAAAAAATGAATATAATAAAAGAGTTCATTAACATACTCTGCCATTATTCATTTTATAGCCTTTTGTAAAATTCAATACTCAATACAAGATTCAGTCAAATCTCATTTAGATCTATATCTATGAAAACTATAACCCAAAACAAAGTATGAAAATTATCAGTTACAGGAGACAGAAAAATCTTTCTAGAAATTGTTTTTTTTTGGCATTTCTTGCTAAATCACCTGTATAAATAACCCTGCAAGAGTCTTAAATTTTGTTAAAAAACCCTCAAAATCAGAATCTGCCAACTGAAGTAGTGAGCTTTTTGGGAGCATTGGAGAATAGATGGAGGGAGTTGGAACTACCCAGGAAAACACACATGCTAATGGCAGGCTGGGGGCCAGTGTTCCTGAGAAATTGAACTTGGAGTTAAATGCACTGTCTTCAGTTATGTTACAGCCTGCAAGTATTTGTAGCTTAACAAAAATATATCTGTGTGTTTGCTGGCCCCCCACATTGAGTGCTTGCTGTGTGTGGTGTGTTCTTAAAGTTTTTTGTTTTTTTTTTTTTTTCCAGAATGAAGCAATATTTCCAACAGCAGTCAAAAACAGATCAAGAAGGCCTGGGTAGTAAAAGAGAACTTTAAGTAATTTTTCTTGGGTCTTAGGGAATCTAGGATTGAGTTTCTTAGGTTGTTGTGGTGAAGAAAGTTGGCATCTGTATTATGAACACAAGTTAAGAGGAATAACAGTAAGAGTCTCAGAATGTGCTCCCCAATCAGGTTGCACTGTGTATTTAGCTATATATTTATCTCTGGGTCTCTTATTTATTATTTTCTTATAATAAGGTTTTCCATGACCATCTCTTTAAATATCAAACATCTTTTTAGTTTTGCTACAAAAAACTGTAGTGGTTCATTTTAGTTTTGCTATAAGAGGAGATAATTTAGTGCCTCCATTTAACCAGCAGGGGCTGGGGATGTGGCTCAGTGGAAGAGCACTTGCCTAGCATGTGTGAGGCTCTAGGTTTGATTCTCATCACTGCATGTAAATAAAAATAAAGGTCTACTGACAACTGAAAAAAAATAGATATAGTGGCCCCAGAGACCAGGATGGTGCTAACAGAAGAAAAAATGAGGGGGCCCATTGGTCAAGTAGAGCCAGAGGATTACAGTTGGAGCCATGGAGTTCCCTTTTCTTTTCAAATGGTGAGTTTGTGTTCATGGCTAGATTCAAGAGAGTGTTTTATTTTTATTGTGTTTGATAGTTGGATTCCTGATTGTTGTTACAGTATTTGATGTACCATGTTTGATCCTTGGAAAATAAAGTAAATAAGAAGTCTTCATTGACAAGAGAGGTCAAATTATCTTGATTAATTTCATTCTCCTTTTTTATCAAAGAAATTTTAATTTGAGGACATATGCCATGTAACTGTGTTAAAAAATAAGATGACTATTTTCAAGTGGCACAGTTTCCACTAAAACTTTACCTAAAGTTTGACCTTCATATTTCTCATTCCTTCAATTTGGATCAGAAAGAGTGATGAGCCAAAGGTGTAAGAGACTTAAAATATAATGGCTAACTTTTAAGACCATATAAAAATAGCTCTTTCAATGTGACCATATTTAAATGGCTGTGTGAATTTTTTTTTCATGAAACATTTTGGGCCTCCTAAAACTCACAGGTTTCAATTGACATAAGCAGCTTCCAGTTGTGTCATTTGACTTATCCAGGAGAAATCACTTAGAACCCTAGTGTTCAGCTATGAATATATCATGCCTTAGTGTATGTTTGCCAATACTTAAGTATTGAATAAGTCAATGGTTGAGTCTAATCTAGGTCTAGGGCAACATTGGAAAAGCAAGGTATCCACAATTTCCCTTGCTTGATTTGATCAGAATCTTATGTGAGGCCAGTAGGTGCTTGATATTCCCTTCAGGATTAGGTTTGGTCCAGGTGCTCTGTGTCCTCCTAAGTTTAGAAGCTAAGATGAATTTGGCTGTATCACACCAAGGCATGCTCTGTAATTTGGGTATGTGTGCTATTTAGTTAGAATTGATATTCCTGACAAATGCAGCATTATCCAAAAACCTACAGAACAACAGCTCTGAGTTTTTAGGGAAAAAATCCATCTAAAAAAATTAAAACAAGATTTACAGGTTTTTATGACTGTGTCAAACTTTAAAGAATATAAACTGAATTTATTTACCCATGGAGTTTTCAAAACCTTAAATATGGAATGAGGAAAGTAAATGAGCTCTCTGAGTCCTAGCTCAGACTCTTAGTGATTTTGACCTGGAGCAAGTTATTTGATCTTTCTAAGGATTAATTTACTTATCTTCAAAATGAAGATACAAACACTTAAACCATAGAATTGGTCAGTGGACTAAATAAGATAAAATATCCAAAACAGTAAGATTTTTTTTCTATTTGTTTTGAGATGTATTTTGTATTGCTATGCTTCTACATACTCATGTAATTTAGATTATGTATTTGGCATACTGAAAATGTAGATTTAATTTTATTTTTTTATTTTTTTTTATTTTTTTTTTTTTTTAAATTTTTTATTGTTGGCTGTTCAAAACATTACATAGTTCTTGATATATCATATTTCACAATTTGATTCAAGTGGGTTATGAGCTCCCATTTTTACCCCATATACAGATTGCAGAATCACATCAGTTACACATCCATTGATTTACATATTGCCATACTAGTGTCTGTTGTATTCTGCTGCCTTTCCTATCCTCTACTATCCCCCCTCCCCTCCCCTCCCCTCCCCTCCCCTCCCCTCTTCTCTCTCTGCTCCCTCTACTGACATTCGTTTGTCCCCCTTATATTATTTTTCCCCTTCCCCTCACTTCCTCTTGTATGTACTTTTGTATAACTCTGAGGGTCTCCTTCTATTTCCATGCATTTTCCCTTCTCTCTCCCTTTCCCTCCCACCTCTCATCCCTGTTTAATGTTAATCTTCTTCTCCTGCTCTTCGACCTTACTCTGTTCTTAGTTACTCTCCTTATATCAAAGAAGACATTTGGCATTTGTTTTTTAGGGATTGGCTAGCTTCACTTAGCATAATCTGCTCTAATGCCATCCATTTCCCTGTAAATTCTATGATTTTGTCATTTTTTAATGCAGAGTAATACTCCATTGTGTATAAATGCCACATTTTTTTTATCCATTCATCCATTGAAGGGCATCTAGGTTGGTTCCACAGTCTAGCTATTGTGAATTGTGCTGCTATGAACATCGATGTAGCAGTGTCCCTGTAGCATGCTCTTTTTAGGTCTTTAGGGAATAGACCGAGAAGGGGAATAGCTGGGTCAAATGGTGGCTCCATTCCCAGCTTTCCAAGAAATCTCCATACTGCTTTCCAAATTGGCTGCACCAATTTGCAGTCCCACCAGCAATGTACAAGTGTACCCTTTTCCCCACATCCTCGCCAGCACTTGTTGTTGTTTGACTTCATAATGGCTGCCAATCTAACTGGAGTGAGATGGTATCTTAGGGTGGTTTTGATTTGCATTTCTCTGACTGCTAGAGATGGTGAGCATTTTTTCATGTACTTGTTGATTGATTGTATGTCCTCCTCTGAGAAGTGTCTGTTCAGGTCCTTGGCCCATTTGTTGATTGGGTTGTTTGTTCTCTTATTGTCTAATTTTTTGAGTTCTTTGTATACTCTGGATATTAGGGCTCTATCTGAAGTGTGAGGAGTAAAGATTTGTTCCCAGGATGTAGGCTCTCTATTTACCTCTCTTATTGTATCTTTTGCTGAGAAAAAACTTTTTAGTTTGAGTAAGTCCCATTTGTTGATTCTAGTTATTAACTTTTGTGCTATGGGTGTCCTATTGAGGAATTTGGAGCCCGACCCCACAGTATGTAGATCGTAGCCAACTTTTTCTTCTATCAGACGGCGTGTCTCTGATTTGATATCAAGCTCCTTGATCCATTTTGAATTAACTTTTGTGCATGGCGAGAGAAAGGGATTCAGTTTCATTTTGTTGCATATGGATTTCCAGTTTTCCCAGCACCATTTGTTGAAGATGCTATCCTTCCTCCATTGCATGCTTTTAGCCCCTTTATCAAATATCAGGTAGTTGTAGTTTTGTGGATTGGTTTCTGTGTCCTCTATTCTGTACCATTGGTCCACCCGCCTGTTTTGGTACCAGTACCATGCTGTTTTTGTTACTATTGCTCTGTAGTATAGTTTGAAGTCTGGTATCGCTATACCGCCTGATTCACCCTTCCTGCTTAGCATTGTTTTTGCTATTCTGGGTCTTTTGTTTTTCCATATGAATTTCATGATTGCTTTCTCTATTTCTACAAGAAATGCCGTTGGGATTTTGATTGGCATTGCATTAAACCTGTAGAGAACTTTTGGTAATATCGCCATTTTGATGATGTTAGTTCTGCCTATCCATGAACAGGGTATATTTTTCCATCTTCTAAGATCTTCTTCTATTTCTCTCTTTAGGGTTCTGTAGTTTTCATTGTATAAGTCTTTCACCTCTTTTGTTAGGTTGATTCCCAAGTATTTTATTTTTTTTGAAGATATTGTGAATGGAGTGGTTGTCCTCATTTCCATTTCAGAGGATTTGTCGCTGATATACAGGAATGCCTTTGATTTATGCGTGTTGATTTTATATCCTGCCACTTTGCTGAATTCATTTATTAGCTCTAATAGTTTCTTTGTAGACCCTTTTGGGTCTGCTAGGTATAGAATCATGTCATCTGCAAATAGTGATAATTTAAGTTCTTCTTTTCCTATTTTGATGCCTTTAATTTCTTTCGTCTGTCTAATTGCTCTGGCCAGTGTTTCGAGAACTATGTTGAACAGAAGTGGAGAGAGAGGGCATCCCTGTCTTGTTCCAGATTTTAGAGGGAATGCCTTCAATTTTTCTCCATTCAGAATGATGCTAGCCTGAGGCTTAGCATAGATTGCTTTTACAATATTGAGGTATGTTCCTGTTATCCCTAGTTTTTCTAGAGTTTTGAACATAAAGGGATGCTGTACTTTGTCAAATGCTTTTTCCGCATCTATCGAGATGATCATATGATTCTTATTTTTAAGTCTATTGATGTGGTGAATAACATTTATTGATTTCCGTATATTGAACCAGCCTTGCATCCCAGGGATGAATCCTACTTGATCATGGTGCACAATTTTTTTGATAAGTTTTTGTATCCGAGTGGCCAGAATTTTATTGAGGATTTTTGCATCTAGGTTCATTAGAGATATTGGTCTGTAGTTTTCTTTCTTTGAAGTGTCTTTGTCTGGTTTAGGTATCAGGGTGATGTTGGCCTCGTAGAATGAATTTGGAAGTTCTCCCTCTTTTTCTATTTCCCGAAGTAGCTTGAAAAGTATTGGTATTAGTTCCTCTTTAAAGGTTTTGTAAAACTCTGCTGTATACCCATCTGGTCCTGGGCTTTTCTTAGTTGGTAGTCTTTTGATGGTTTCTTCTATTTCCTCAATTGATATTGGTCTGTTTAGGTTGTCTATATCCTCCTGACTCAATCTGGGCAGATCATATGACTTAAGAAATTTATCTATGCCTTCACTATCTTCTAATTTATTGGAGTATAAGGATTCAAAATAATTTTTGATTATCTTCTGTATTTCTGAAGTGTCTGTTGTGATATTGCCTCTTTCATCCCGTATGTTAGTAATTTGAGTTCTCTCTCTTCTTCTCTTCGCTAGCATGGCTAAGGGTCTGTCGATTTTGTTTATTTTTTCAAAGAACCAACTTTTAGTTTTGTCAATTTTTTCAATTGTTTCTTTTGTTTCGATTTCATTAATTTCAGCTCTGATTTTAATTATTTCTTGCCTTCTACTTCTTTTGCTGTTGTTTTGCTCTTCTTTTTCTAGGATTTTGAGATGAAGTATGAGATCATTTATTTCTTGGTTTTTTCTTTTTTTAAGGAATGAACTCCAAGCAATGAATTTTCCTCTTAGAACTGCTTTCAGTGTGTCCCATAGATTCCGATATGTTGTGTCTGTGTTTTCATTAATCTCTAAGAATTTTTTAATTTCTTCCTTGATGTCTTGTATAACCCATTGATCATTCAGTAACCTATTGTTCATTCTCCAAGTGATGTATTCTTTTCCCTTCCTTCTTTTATCGTTGATTTTCAGTTCCATTCCATTATGATCAGATAGGATGCATGGTATTATCTCTACTCCTTTATATTGTCTAAGAGTTTCCCTGTGACATAATATATGATCTATTTTTGAGAAGGATCCATGTGCTGCTGAGAAAAAAGTGTAACTGCTTGATGTTGGGTGGTATACTCTATATATGTCAATTAAGTCTAGGTTATTAATTGTGTTATTGAGTTCTATAGTTTCCTTATTCAACTTTTGTTTGGAAGATCTGTCCAGTGGTGATAGAGGTGTGTTGAAGTCTCCCATGATTATTGTATGGTGGTCTATTAGACTCTTGAACTTGAGAAGAGTTTGTTTGATGAACATAGCTGCACCATTGTTTGGGGCATATATATTTATGATTGTTATGTCTTGTTGGTGTATGGTTCCCTTGAGCAGTATGTAGTATCCCTCTTTATCCCTTTTGATTAACTTTGGCTTGAAATCTATTTTATTTGATATGAGTATGGATACTCCTGCTTGTTTCCGAAGTCCATATGAGTGATATGATTTTTCCCAACCTTTCACCTTCAGCCTATGTATGTCTTTTCCTATCAAATGCGTCTCCTGTAGGCAGCATATTGTTGGGTCTTGTTTTGTGACCCATTCTACTAGCCTGTGTCTCTTGATTGGTGAGTTTAAGCCATTAACATTTAGGGTTATTATTGAGATATGGGTTGTTCTTCCAGCCATATTTGTTTATTTATGTTACTAAACATGGTTTGTTTTCCTCTTTGATTATTTTCCCCCCTTTAGTGTCCTACCTCCCACTGTTGGTTTTCATTGTTATTTTCCATTTCCTCTTCCTGTAATGTTTTGCCAAGGATGTTTTGAAGAGATGGTTTTCTAGCTGCAAATTCTTTTAACTTTTGTTTATCGTGGAAGGTTTTAATTTCATCTTCCATCCTGAAGCTTAATTTCGCTGGAAACACAATTCTTGGTTGGAACCCATTTTCTTTCAGTGTTTGAAATATGTTATTCCAGGATCTTCTAGCTTTCAGAGTCTGTGTTGAAAGATCAGCTGTTATCCTGATTGGCTTACCCCTAAATGTGATCTGCTTCCTTTCTCTTGTAGCTTTTAAAATTCTCTCCTTATTCTGTATGTTGGGCATCTTCATTATAATGTGTCTAGGTGTGGGTCTCTTATGATTTTGCACATTCGGCGTCCTGTAGGCTTCTAGGATTTGGGGTTCTGTCTCATTCTTCAAGTCTGGGAAGTTTTCTCGTATTATTTCATTGAATAGATTGCTCAATCCTTTGGTTTGAAACTCTGTCCCTTCCTGTATCCCAATGACTCTTAAATTTGGTCTCTTGATGTTATCCCATATTTCTTGGATGTTCTGCTCATGGTTTCTTAACAGTCTTGCTGAGCTGTCTATGTTCTTTTCAAGTTGAAATACTTTATCTTCATTGTCTGATGTTCTGTCTTCTAAGTGTTCTACTCTGCTGGTAGTATTCTCAATTGAGTTTTTAAGTTGGCTTATTGCTTCCTGCATTTCTAGGATTTCTGTTTGTTTGTTTTTTATAACCTCTATTTCCCTGTGTAGTTGATCTTTTGCTTCTTGGATTTGTTTATGTAATTCATTGTTGAAGTGATCTTTCATTGTCTGATTTTGCTGTCTGATGTCTTCCTTGAGACTCCAGATCATCTGAAGCATGTATATCCTGAATTCTTTATCTGACATTCCATCTGCTGCAGCTATTACCTCTTCTAACGTTGAGTTGACCTGCATTGCTTGTGGTCCTTTCTTTCCTTGTCTCTTCATACTGTTCGCGTTCCTTTCTACTTAGTGAAACTGTTGTGTTATTGAATTTTCCCCCTATATATTTATATTGGTCTTGTATAGTTGCAAAGTCTCCCTCGCAGGCGCAGGCGGCTGCTCTGTCCCTCTGCGGGCCGCTAGGCTTGTTCTGTGGGTGGTCACAGTTCTGTCTACTTTGCAGGTGCAGGCAGCGGCACTGCCCCTCTTCAGGCCTCTGGGGCTGTACTGCCAGTGGGTCGCAGGTCCGCCTACCTTGCAGGTGCGGGGGGGGGGCGGCTCTACCCTTCCTCAGGCCACTGGGCCTGTTCTGTCTCTCGGTTGCAGGTCTGGCCTGTTCTGATGGTGGTCACAGTTCCACCTACCTGGCAGGCGCGGGGGGTGGGGGGTGGCTCTGCCCCTCAGCAGGCCGCTGGGCCTGCTCTGTGCGTGGTCACAGTTCCCTCTACCTTGCCGGTGCAGGGGGAGGGGGCGGCTCTGCCTCTCAGCAGGCCGCTGCTCCTCTTCTGCCGGTGGGTCGCAGGCCCGCCTACCTTGCAGGAGTGATTGGAAGCTCTGTCCCGCCGTGGGCCACTGGGCCTTTTCTGTCGGTGGTCACCTGGCAGGGGCGGGGGGTGGTGGGTGGCTCTGCCCCTCAGCAGGCCGCTGGGCCTGCTCTGTGCGTGGTCACAGTTCCTTCTACCTTGCAGGTGCAGGGGGAGGGGGCGGCTCTGCCTCTCAGCAGGTTGCTGCTCCTCTTCTGCAGGTGGGTCGCAGGCCCGCCTACCTTGCAGGAGTGATTGGAAGCTCTGTCCTGCCGCGGGCCACTCGGCCTTTTCTGTCGGTGGTCACAGTTCCACCTACCTGGCAGGCGCGGGGGGTGGGGGGTGGCTCTGCCCCTCAGCAGGCCGCTGGGCCTGCTCTGTCCGTGGTCACAGTTCCCCTACCTGGCAGGCGCGAGGGGTGGGGGGCGGCTCTGCCCCTCAGCAGGCCGCTGGGCCTGCTCTGTGCGTGGTCACAGTTCCCTCTACTTTGCCGGCGCAGGGGGAGGGGGCGACTCTAGATTTAATTTTAATGTACAAACAAAGCAGAAGTATCGCTGTTCATTTTTAATTGTAGATAATCACTCTTCTATTAGATGCACCAGTGGAACTGCACAGCAAATCTCTGGGAATTATCTAATCACTTTGTGTCCCTTTCATGTGACCTCAGTATTATTCTCCACTGGTCAATTATTTTTCTATTGGAGTTTTATAGAGCTTTAAATGGCCATGCACTAATGATGCCAATGTGTTTTAAAATATTGAAAGGTAAACCAATGCCTACTACATACAGTGCATGCCCTTTCTAGGAATTAAATCCCTTTAGAGGGACTGTCCTTTGCTCTCATATTACAGTGAGTTGAGTTGCCTGACTTGCTACTCAAGATCCATCAGGATATCTGAGCTCTGAGTTCCCAGTCATGTACTTTATATATTGTCACATTATCCATCTTCTTCAGAGTGCAAAAAAATCTCCACAGAGGTCACTACCTTGGTGAGAGTTCAAGTGTTAGTTTTAGCCCATGAAGAACTCAAAGTAAATCATAACATTTTTGGCTTTTCAGAATCTTTCCAACCTATTTCATTAGATATCAATTTCAGAGATAGATGGGATTTTAATTTTTTTATATAGGACTTTGTAAGCATGTCCTTTGGAAATAAGAGAAATTTGTGACTGTAGATAAGAGACCTAGTGACAAACTGAGGCTTAACTCATCTCTTTCTCTCAAAAGTAGGCATAAAATTTTCAAAGTTACTCTAGGCAAGTTCCAAAAGCTGACAGCATGCAATTCTGATTCTTATTTTGCATGACAGATTTCTTAGGTATGGAACCTAAGAGTTAAATAGTATTTGTTGTTTTCTTTTATTTTCTTATGATTTCAAAGTTGTGTGGACCCATCTCCCTGTGAGATAAACAAGCTATTGTCAAAGTTTTCAGAGAGGGTATAGGAATATAAAAGAATGATTACCACTTTTAAATATTCTGCTTCTGTCAATCACAGTGCAATGAGTGTACACTATGTGCCAAGCTCCAAAAAGAACACAGAGGGCCTCCATCCTCAAAAGTGTACTGTCTAATACTTGGAGGTGCAAATGATGAAAGACAAAATTTATGGCAATAGATAAATCACAGTGTACACTGCCAATGCTACAGGAGCTCAGAGAAGGAGAGAAGTTAGTGAGTTGTGGACAGGTAAGATGGCTTTTTTGAAAGAAAAGAACTTCAGTCAGGAAATTTGAATAGGGTAGGATTGGCCAAGAAATGAGGAAAGGAATTTATGGAAGTATGAAAGGAACGGCAAAGAGTAGATTGAGTGAAGGACCTGTAAAATGATTATGAGGGAAGTGAATTAATTAAATAAACATTTTAGACAAGCAGTTTGGAGCAAGTGGAAGACAAAAGTCTGAATCTCTAATTTGACCTTCATGGTTGTAAAATAGATTCTTTAGCTAAGAAGTGGCAGTAGGAAAATAGATCCCCAGGAAAATAAATTTAGTAGTTTTACTCAGGATGGGTTATAAATGAAGAACTTAATGGGTGATAAGTGGGATGATCTGAGGTGGTTTCTGAATTCTAAGGGTCACAAAAGTGGTGGAGAAGAGATGATCACAGAAATATTAAAATGAAGAATGGCAATACATGGGGGATTTTCTCAATTACTATGGTAATTAGTCAATGAGGAAAATGTTGCAAATTTATGTGAAATGTTGCAATAATTATGGGTTTTTGAATTTAGAGTTTGAGTCTCCCCTTACTTCTTGCCAACCGTAATATCAGGAAAATTATTATATTATTTGTACCTAAGTTTTCCCAGACCTAAAATGAAAATAAAATTGTTTATATGAGGACTGAACAAGTTAACACATAAAATTCCCAGCAAATGCCTGGTATTTAATAGGCACTCAAAAATATTATCTCCTATCCCACTAAGTTAAAACTAAAACATCCTATAATTAGGGAGCTTGAAAAACCAAAATGGAAATAAACTTCAATCTCAGTGGCTAGAAATGCAATTAGGTATTTTCCACAAATGGTGGTAAGTTGAACCACAGTAAGTACTTGATAAATACTAGTTTTTATTACTGTTGTTGTTACTGCTAGAAATGGTGAAAAAAAAATCAGTAGAATGAACTCTGGAGAGAACAAAGTCATGGTCATGAAATGAATAAGAAAAGTTAAAGTACAAGGTTATCCCTGGTGTATTATTTTGCAAAAAATTAAGAACTGAAGAATCATTCCAAATATAGATGTAGTTAGTAAACAAAATGGCTGGCTTTTGTCATTCTCATTTCTGTTCAGGACTCCCTCTTAATTTAGGAACAACACTAGGTAATGCCTATTTAACTACCTTAATTGTGAAAAATGTGTGACTTCTACACTGTTGCTAAAACTTCCCCTTAGGAGATAGTCAACCTGCCATGGAAGGAACAGCAAACCAAGGTTCTTAAATGCAACTAACAATCTATTTTAACATAGGGGAAAACAGGAAACTATGAATGAAAAAAAACCCCACAGTTTCCTGTGGTGGTTTTTCATAAAACCAAACACCAAATATTGGATTTCCCTTGTGTTGGAAAATGAGTAGATACACAGTTTTGTAATGACCAGGTGGCTTGAATAGAGTGAATAAATAAATTATTGACACATGAGGAGTAGACAATTCTGCATCTGCTGTTGAGTTTTTCATTCTTTGTGGACCAGATGATCTAAATAAAACAGCCAAAAATAATGGAGATTTTATTGCATTAAGCCATTGAAAACATTAAGCATCTACAGCTTAAATCACGTTCAAGATAACAAGCCTTAAAATAACTTTGGATTTTTTTTTTACATTTGTGAAACACCTTTGTCCATATTACTCAATATCAAAGCAGAGAGACTAATGTGCAGATGAACATATATTTAGGGACAACATGGAAGAGACAGATTGGAAGAAACAGGTGCTCTTTATGGAGATGGTTTAACACAGGGTTTTGGATCCTGTTGATAGACTCTAACTGATATGGATAACATCACCTTTTCTGAGGCCAAACAAATCTTGGGTCTAAGTCATTGGCGCTTTAAATCTGATGATCTCACATATTCTACACATTTCCATTTACTATATGGAAGTCAAATACAAAAAAAACTCAAATACATTACTCCTCCTATAATTTGTCATATGCATAAGTCCAGTTAAAATTCAAATATCAGTCTAATAATACCCATTCAATATTTTATGCATTTGTCATATAACAAATGTTTACATAGGTCAAGGAAGAGTCTGTGATGTAGGAAGAGATAAAGCAGAATATATTACCTGGGTTATCAATGGAGGATATAATATAAATCTGTTCAACACTGTTATGTTTTTAAAATGTTTGTATTAGTGCATTATAGTTATAAATAGTATTGGAGTTCATTTTGATATATTCATAAATACATATAACATCATTTGCTCCATTTCAATCCCCAGTACATTTCAGTCAACCCCTCCTCCCAACCCTGATCCTCTTCCTCTACTCTCGGTCTTCCTTCTGTTTAATTATTTATTTTTAACAGATACATCATGGTTTCCTACACAAGAGGAATGCATGGGATGACTTGTGGCATACAGGTACATAATTTAATAAACTTTATTCCCTAATACTTCCCCTTTCCTCCTTTCCTCCCTTCTATTTTTGAGATGTATGGTATTCTGTTATAAATAAGATGTGGTTTTCACTTTAAAACACTACATATAAGTAAAAACCACAACTCTTTATCTTTTTTCTTCAATATCCTGCTTCCCTGGAATAACCACCATTAATTTTTTAAGAGAAGCCTTCAGAATCTGTGCAAGTACATTGACAGTTGAATAAATTCTCAAGCCCTTAAGTTTATAGTGCATTTTAATAATCCTTTAAATTCATAAAATACGTTCATCCTTCTTGAATAATTTAAAATCTTAGGCACTTTCCTGGATGTAAGCACAAATTATATAAAAATGGTATTATGTCTCCACTCAATGTTTGCAACTTACTTCAAAAACTTCGACATTGTCTCACAGCCTTTATTCACTATTGTACATGGAGATTTACTTCATACTATTCAATGTCTATACCCTCCCTTTAGATAGATCCTAGTTATTTTCCAAAGGATAGGTATTTGCTTAATTCCCTTGCTTATAGACACACTTTCTTTTGCAATTGTATCAATATTTCTATAGGAAAAAGGAAGATATGATATATCAAAGACATTATAGACTTTTATTTAAATACCTTTTGGAATGTCCACTTTAAAAAATTTCTCAATGTCTTTTACTTTCAATAATCCATACGATTTTTTAAATAAGTGTTTGATTTTTTAGGGGACTACAATGTCTCTTGTTCTTGCATATTAGCCTGGCTGCATTTGGGCATCAAAAAAGAATTATGTCCTATTAATAATTTGTTGGGCAGGATATAGTAAAAAAGAAAAAAATTAACTTTGAGTCAAGTATACAGAACATTGGTACTGCCACTGAGATGTAATAATACAATTAATTAGTAATAAATAGCATATCTTTGATAAATCACTTGATAAATAAATATGCCCCTTGGGTATTGATTGATAAACAAAATATATCTTATGTAAGCTCAGTTCAAATACAGATACTTGAAAAAAATGTAGGGTATATGTATGTGGTAGGGGTATAATTGGCAAGAGATAATTTCTACCTAACAATAATAAAACATAGTGTGGAAATGTGATATTATGGTAGTCAGAATAAGATTAGATAAGTGAGAAGAAACAGAGAAATGAGAGGAAAATAAAAGAGAGAATTTGATCCTTGAAGATCCTGAAAGATTGAAAAGAAAAAGATATCCTATATGTTGAATACAGAGGTATAACATTAAGTTGCAACCCCCAGCCTTGTCTCTCTGGAATCAAAAGACATGGTATGCAAACAGATATAGTGAGATTGGGGTAGGAGAAGAGTAGAACTAGGAAATCACAATGACTAAGGTCCAGGCAAGGCCAGGCATAAAACAAAGATGATGGGGTACTCAGAAGATTCTTAAATGGACTTGTGCATATTTTGGCTCTACTAAACCATGATGAGCAGCTGCAATATGATTACTAGTATACAGGTTTTGGACTCTGTAAAGCAAATATTAGAGGATCAGGCACATCTGACTCCAAAGAATGAGCTGAGGCCAAGAAAGATCAGTCACTCAGCTACACAGCGGAAAAGCCAGACCTGAAGCACTCTCCTCTGGCTCACTGAGCTGGATTTCCCTTAGCTGGGATTAGTCTAGACCAACAGAAACTCCCTCTTTGTAAGTAATATTAGCATCAAGGATAGATACAGAATAATAAGCACTTGTTGGTCTATTTTTTCTACTCTGTCCTGGAGTATTTTATGTTTTATTCCATCTTAATTTATAGATATACACTTTACATATGTGCCTCAATTTAATATTATAAATAAAATTGAGAAAAAGACTAAGAAATTCTCCTTTCTCATCAAACTTGCATTCTAGCAACTTCAGGCCCATTTTATCTAGCTCTTCTTGACCAGGATAGATAACTGAATTCTCAAGATTTATTTTGGTTCATACAAGGTGCAGTTGTATTCTCCCCATGTTTATACTTTCTTCAGATGTTCAAGAAAATGAGTGGTACTACTTTACCTGCTTATTTCACTACAATATCTTACAAGTTTATCCATATTGTTACCGATTGCAGACTTTCCTGCTTTATTAAGACTGAACAATACCCCCTTGCAGGAATATATCACATTTCACATGCAATATTTAAAATATTTCAATTCATACAAGCAATGAGTAGAATGGTGTTTCCCAGAGGTTTTCAGGAAGGGAAGAAGGGGACTTGTTCAAAGACTCCAAAATTTCAGACAGTAAAGATGACCAAATTCTAGAAATTTCTATAAAGGATTGTACCTATTCTTAACAATACAGCATGTTGAACTTATAAATTTTGTTAAGGTGATAGATCTCATGTTTTTGTTCTGGTTACCACAGTGAAAAAAAAGTTCCAAAACAACTGTATAGGGGCATGAAGAAACTTTTGGAGGTTATGGATACACTTGTTACCTTGATAGTGAGATAGAAGTAGGTATGTGTACATACAAACTCACCAAAATGTATATATTAACTCATAATAGCTAAACAATAGAATCAATCTAGGTGTTTTCAACACATGAATGGATAAACAAAATATGGCATATATACATAATGGAATATTACTCATCCTTAAGGAAGAATGAAATGAAGGGATTTTTTTTGCCTGTAAATGGATGGAGATGTTGAATATCATGCTAAGTAAAATAAGCCAGTCCCCAAAAAGCAAAGGTCAAATGTTTTCTCTGATATACAGATGCTAATTCATAAAAATGGGTGAGGCTAGGGAAAAATAGAGTCACTTTGGATTAGGCAGAGGTGAGGGACAGGAAGGGAGGAGAACATGGGTAGGAAAAATAGTAGAATAAATTGGACATTATTATCCTATGGGCATATATGACAACATGACTGGTGTGATTAAATATCATGTAAAACAAGAAGAATGAGAAGTTAGACTCTAATTATGTGTGGTATGTCAAAGGGCATTCTATTGTATAAATGCATAAATAACCAGAACAAATAATAATGTATATACTAAATATAATACATTTTTGTATATCAGTTATATCTCAATAAAGCTATTAATCAACATGTCCTTATTCATGGGTTTTGCAAAAGGAAAGTGAAGGTGGTAAGAAGGCGGGAATTAAAAACTGCTAACCCTTACAAGGACAACTATGTTCTGGCCCTCTCAGTTTCTGCCACACCCCAGCCACCCATCCCTGGGGTAGATAGACTTTGGTTTCTAATCAATCATTTTTGGCATAGGCTCATACTCCTTGAGCCTCTAGTGACAATCTCCACAGCAAATACATACTTCCCAATGGCAGCTCTAGCAAATTTCTAGGGTGAAGGAATTAGCATATTTACCTAAACATTGGCTGATCAAAGATCCTCCCTTCTCCTGTTTTTACTCCATGGTGCATACCTTAAAATATTTGCTTGTGTCAATCATGGTAGGTGCTTTTCTTCCTTCTTCTTTTCTTCCTCTTTTTTTTAAGGTGCTAAACATATGTCCTTTTTGATAGGACAGCCTGAGTTCAATCTTGGCTTTATCCTTTGAATAGTAGTATAATTTATGGTATCTTTTAATCTCAATCTCCTTAAGAAGTAGGATAAACATAGTTCTTTTATGTGAAAATTAATTGTGATCATGAATGTTAACTGATTGGTATACTATGTGACATAAGGATGCATTGAGATCAAGTTGTTTGCACTGAAAACTGGTAAAACAGGCAGGTGAGCCTGCAGGCGGTGATCACAGAGAGTGCCCCAGAGCAGTGGAGGACTGTAGGAGCAGCTAGATACAGCTGTCAGAAAATCCCCAGGGAACTGTTGGAAGCAGCTGGCTATGGGTCCCAAGAAGACAACATGCAAGTTGCTATCACTGGGAGCTGAGGGTCCCTGGCATTCTATCTCAGGGCTATTAACACTAAGATATAAGACCCACAAGTTAGTCCTCAGACCTCAAAAGTGTGAATACCAAGGGACATGCACTTTTCCTCTTTGTGATTTCTCTTAATAGCAGGCCCTCAGATGATTGGTAAGAGAGATGTTTAAGGGGCACAGATCATGGAGGGGTGCACATAGGAGATCCCCTAAAGCAAGAGAGGCCTTTTCCATGGGGTGATGAGTAGGGTTCTGGGATCTTGTCTGTTTTCTCCCAGGATTAGGGAGAGGACCAGTTTAAATCTGAAAAAAAGACCCAATAAGTGGATACTTGAGGGTTCTGGGTCATGGCAACTCCCGTTTTCCCCTCTCAGTTCTCACTGCATGGAATTGCACAAACAGCATGAGAGAAGGCAATAGCCAGAGAAGATTTTTTCCTACCAAACTGCCTTTATTCCCACTAACATTCGTCAAAATAAGACACAGCTTCCCACCCAGGCTTGAACATCCTCCCCTTTCAGTACCCTCCCTCTATCTTCGCGCTGCCCTCTTTCTGCACTCCCTGTACCCTCCCACTCCTTCACTTTCCTGAGAACCCACAGAAGCTGTCTGGTGAGAGGAAGAGCCTTTGGCCCTTCTGGTGCAGAATAAAGCAAGAGTGAGATCTTGCCTGAGGGGCATCCACCCAGAGGACACCAGCCAACACTACTCTCTTTCCTCAGGGCCTCTTCTTCTTCTTTTGGTTGCCTGATGACTTGCACTTCCTCCTCTGAGGCTGTGGGGTTTGAACCAGCTCCAGATCCACATCTTGCCCTTCAGTGGCCTGGAGGGGAGGCCCAGAGTAAGGCATCTTTTCCACATTGCATGAGCGTCCAGTGAGAGAGCTCTTTTTGGACATGGCACCTGGAGGGGGGTGGGAGCTGAGGCATCCCCTCTGGGTTGGTGGGGTCTGGAGTGCTTGATCTCCAGAGCATAGGGTTTCCACTGGAGGGGCCTCATTTTGGGACAGTCTCTAGGGCAGCAGGAGTGCTGGGAGGCTAGGAGAAAATCCAGGTCTTGGAGGTCATCATCCACACTGCAGCCATTGGCTGTCTTATGTGGCCCCCCAGAAGAAGTGGCTTTTCTGGGATCCACTATGCCTCTGTTTCCCAGGTTTAAAAAGGAAAATCTGTGGTTCTGGAGAGGCTAGTTGAAGTGGATGACCCCCAGTGAGGAAGACCCATTACAGCCTTGGAGAACAGCTATGTCCTTTGAACCCAGCAACTCTGGTTCTGTGCCCCAGTGCCACTTCATGACCTGGGAAGACACCTCTGTGCACCAGTTCTCCATGCTCACCCCTTGATCAGTGAGATATTTGCATTTCTCTGCACCTTGGTTGGCAGCTTCCTTGGAAGCTTTTGTGTCCTGTTGGAACATACCATGACCTTGAGGCACCTGCAAAGGTGCTTCTTCACATGCTGAAGGAGGATATGTGTGGTGAGCCGCTTCTGCCGTTTCTGCAGACTATGGTCACCATTACAAGATGGCGCTGGCTCCGCTGTGGTCTGTGACAAACAACTCCTTATTTGGGAGAGTTGGCGCATGGTTTTTCACCACCCTATGAGAAAGCTCCATGTGGCAGCTTCGCATTGGGGCTTGAGATGCTTTATTAAGGCTGGGAGGGGCATCCGAGAGAGAGAAGAAGAAATATCAAGGGCCTGAATAAACTGCTGAAAGAAGATTCCTGAGTTGCGTCTTCCTTGCGGGCAAGGGGTCGCGACAGATATGGGCACTGGACAACTCTTCTTCATGCGTGAAATGGGCCACAGGGACCAGGACAATTATATTTCAATGGGAGGTGAGAAGTGGAGCTGTCACTCTTTTTGTTCTCAGAGAGACAGACTTAGTCTCTGCTGGCCACCCTCCTGGGCTTCCTTTCTGCTTGATATCCTGAACCCATTCATTACTCTCCTGTCTCCTTCCTTATTTTTTTCTCCTCCTACAACCGATATCCTGGAACAGACTCACTCAGGGAGCCATCACAGACAGGATAGGGATAAACAAAATCCTGTGGGCCACATGAGTAAGGTCCTGTGCCTTCCTCATCTACCTGCTATCCCTTGCTTCCCTCTCCACCTGTGGTCACTCCCTTTATTGTCTACTTGTGTCCCTTTGTCTCCTAGTCTGCCATGTATCATTCTCTGCCTTACCCACTTAGTTTCTCTTTCCAAGCCCCAGTATACCTGGTGTCCCTACCTCCTTACTTATACCTGGTGCCCCTTTCTCCTTGTCTACCTCTTATTTATCCCCAACACCTGTTGTCCCTGAACTTGTTTATCAAGTGTTCCTGCTTCTCTTCTGTACCTGCTACACCTGGTCTACTGGGAGACCCTCTTTCCCTGTCTACCCGATCCTACTGCTCAAGCTCTTTTGTTAGGGCCAATATATTTAAATATTCTTTGGAGGAAAGTGATTCTTCCAGGAAGTGGGTATGAATTTTATTCTCTGCCTGGGATTAGAAGGAAGAGAGAATGACTTTGGGAGGAAATGGCCCCAAGTCAGGAATAATTCTAGGAGAAAGAAGAAGCAATGATGAGTCCATGCTCATCTGCACCATGGGGCTGTTATATGCCAACTACCAGCTACACACACACATACACACACACACACACACACACACACACACACACACATTGCTGATATTCTAAGCTATGAAGCTCAATTCCTTGGGTCCTGAAAACTTTTATACACCAAGATTGTAGGCCCAGCCCACCTTGTTGACAAAGTCCTCATCACATAACTCAGGAGAATTGGATCTGGGTATAAATCATCCTATATTGACTGTTGCTCCAATCTTTCCTCTACCAAGGTTGCAGCAGGCTCTCCTGTGAATAAGTGGGAGGGCTCCAATATGGCAAAGTTGGTAGGACCTAATAGCTCATCCATGATGTCCATGTTCCTTGGGTGGCTTCAGTTGGGATCTCCTTGGGTTCCTTGGTCTCAGGCCCTTTGGTCTTAACCACCTTTTCCTCATGTGCCTTGGTCTTGCATGCCTTTGTCTCAGACATCTTGGTCTCTGGTGCCTTGGTTTTGTCTGCTAATGAGTGGAGAGTCCGTGCCTTAGGATTGGTCTTTCTGGAGGTGCACACTAGGACAGGGAGGGCCAGAATGGGCTGTGAATGAGGAATCCCATGTTCATCCCAAAGACTTGGTAGTAGGCAGGGTTCAGTGGACCTAATATAGTATGCCATGCATGAGGACAACAGGACCCAAGGACCCAAGGGAGGTAACAGTGCACCAGATGCAACATCTAGGAGAGTCAAGTGGGAAGACATTTGGAGTAACTGATATTACATGCACTCTACCCTCCTGGGACCCAATTCGCAGACAGATGGTATGTTGTTTATTTGGACAGACAAGGAGAGAAAGAAGCTCTGTATTTGGCCCAGTCAATAGGCAGTTCAAAGTGGGGTGGCCAGGACCTCAGGTGCTAGGGGCTGTTCTTCTTGCAAGACCAAATCCCCCATACTGAAGGAAAAGGTCTTATTTGGGACAACGACTTGCCTTGGCCTCTGTCACCATTTGCACACTATCATGGGCTCTTATGGGAATGTGGGAACCTTACCTGGCTTTTGGACAGCCTCAGGACTGGGCGCCTTGGAAGTTCCAGCCTTGGAGTTACAGGAGGAGGTTGGCACTGGAAGACTCCTGAGAGCTCTATTCTTGGATCCTCCATCTCCTCTGCAGCCTCCAACTCCATGAATCTTGGTGGGATTTTGGTAAGGGAGGCACAGGCTGAGGTGAGAATCAGGTTAGCCATACTGGGAAGGTACTGGTGTGGGATTCTAAGCTATGTAGTATTCTAAGTTACCAGTCAGGATCTGGTGGCAGGAATTGGAGTTGCATGCTGGAGTGGGTCAGGCCAGTCCCAGGAGGGAGCTGCTACATAGGAAGAACTGAAGTTCTCAGGCAACAGTACATCAAATAGCACCAGAAGGGCATCAGGTCTGAGGGACCCAGGCAAGTCCTGTAGCTCACCCTTTTCCTGGCTCTCTCCTGTTTCTGCCAGGAGACCACAAAATCAGATAAGTTCCAGAAACTGGTCAGAGGAGTGACTTTTTGAGAAAACACCAGGGGTCCTGACTCAATTCAGGGGTAATGAGGTTGGGACATGAGCCCTTGAAGGATCACCTGGGAGACCAGATTACAGTAGGGTTCTTGTGAAAGTGGAAGCTAAACTGAGAACAGTGGGGTTCTTCCAACAAGGGTTGGTTCTTCCCTTCCCTTGTTAGAATGGCAAGGATTACATACAGCAAAGGCAGTAAAGACCAACACATGTCCTTGGGGCATCTGAGGTGCTTGATGGCCCTGACCATGCACTCCCCACTGGCACCCTCTTCTGGAACATCAGGTTGAAGTAGTGGTCACTTTCATGATTTATGATCGACCCCACCTTGTAAAGAGGTGCCAGTTCCCAGGCAGGTGGCCTGAGTGAATCTAATGCAACTTTTTTCCCTCTGCAGAGCCAGCAAAGCAGGAGATTCCCTGGCTGGGATGATTACTTATCTCCATCCTGATCCTGAACCTCAAGACATAATTGGAATCAGGAGTACTGAGGCTGCAGTTTCTGGGAATTTTGCAGAGAGAATGCCCAGCCCTCAAGCTAGAAGGAGCCACTATTTGGAGAGCTAGATGCCTCAGAGCCAACACATAGGTAGGTGACAGGCTGTACCAGACCTTGATGTGCAAACAATGATCCCCCACCAATAGGCTCTGGGCCCTGAAAAATGGCTCACTTTTCTGCAGTGTCATAGAAGACCATCCAGTCAAATTTGCTTGTGTGCTGACATTCCTGCAAATCCTTCCACAGGTCCTCTTCCATGGTTATGGTGAGCTCCTGTAAGGACAGAGACTGAAGCACTGGGCTGGAATTCATCAGGACCAGCATCCACAAGGTCACTATCTTTTCTCAGCTTACCAGGTCAACATATCTTACTACCTTTGTGACATTTGCCCCATCATGTTCAACTCAAAGTATTTATACTGGGACTCCAGAACACTTATATACCAGACCTTAAAACCAAGGGCTGCATTGACCAGTATGATTGTGCTTGGAATCCTCAATGATGTCATGTACTATAGGCTGAATGTTTTTATTCTCCAAACTCACCTGTTGAAGCCCTAACCCCCAATGTGATGGTATTTGGAGATTGGCTTTAGTGCTTAGAAGGTTAGTGAGATCCTGAGGGTGGGGCCTCATGAGGGCATCAGTGGTCTTCCTGGAGAAGGAAGAGACACTGAAGAGTTGTCAGTCATGTGAGGACAAAGAAGAGCAATCTGTCTTTTCAAGCAAAGAGAAAAGACAGCTTTTATGGGACTTTGGGTAAGGCACCCTTTATCTGGGAATGCTGACTCCAGAGCTGTGAGAAAGGAATGCTTGTGTTTTTATTCACATGTTCTACAGTGTCATGTGTGGCACCCCAAGCTGACTAAGACAGTGAACAGAATGGACTAGGAGTACAGTTATAAACTGGGGCAAAGATGAACATTCCCATCCAGTATCCAAAGAGAGATTCCCCAAGAGTTCCACGTCACCAGAGGGTCCCAATGAGGAGTTCATGACAATGTGTGTGGGTATCCACAGAGTTCTGTCTTGGGGCCAGCACCCATAACCCCACTTGTGGTTGTGATGTCCCCTGTGCCAGGAACAATCAGGTCTATGGTTGAAGGTGAAATGACTGGGGGAGGCAGTGCATTTCTTTGGAGAATGCTGTGACATTTCTAGATGTGGATAGGAATGTTTGGCTGGTGAGGTTGTCAGGGTGCTTTCTGAATATGTAGAATACTGTGTAGTGTTTAGGAGAATCTCTATATTCACGTTTTGGATATATTTTTGTGTCTGTCTCACCTGTGTGGAAATTATGTATATATTGATCTGTATATAGAGATTAATGTGTGCATGGTTTTTCTTGTGTGCTGGTATTGAACTCTGCCTCATGAATGCAAGATTAGCATTTTTGTGTTTTGTGTGTAGGCACCCAAGTGATTAGGTGTGTATTTATGGATTTGTGGATGTGTGTAGTTAGAATCTGTGTGTATACAAGATGTTCAGAAATTGTGTTTGTGTTTATTGTGGCATGAAATTCTTGAAGATTCTGGTGGTATTAGTACAATGGGTGTGGTTCTGGTATATAATTATGTTTTAGTCTCATGCATTTGAGAAGTCTAGGTTTTTGGTGGCTGAGCATGTCTTGAATTCATGAGGGTTCCTGGGGTGCATACTCTGGCAGATATGAGAGGTTCATAGTGTGCTTCCAAATAGATTTTCTTCAGGTGTTGTGGAATGTATGTAATTTAGAACTGTGGGATTTAATGTGGAGACCCTTCCTTCCTGGTACTCACATAAGTTTTTCTGTGCCTGGCTCCTTAGGCTGAATCTCCTTCTGGCTGTGATCCAGGGATGGTTCCTGAGCACGATGGTACATGTGTGTGTGTGTGTGTGTGTGTGTGTGTGTGTGAGAGAGAGAGAGAGGGGGGGGTAGAAGGAACAAGTAATGGATTCTCAGTCCCTTTTAAGGGTTGAATAATCACCATCTGGGAAAGGCTCAAGAGTTAAAAGTTTGGTCTCCAGTGGATGGTGCTATTGAGAGGTAAGGGGAGCTTGTAGGAGGTGGGATGTAGTGGAAGTTAATCATGTCATTGAATTGTTCTCTGGAATGGGGTATTGGGACCTGAGCCGTTCCCTATCCCTATCCCCTTTCTTTGTCTCTCTGCTTCCACATTGATGTGAGCAGTTTTCCTCCAGCATATTATATTGCCCAGACTCAGGTCCAAAGGCAACAGGGCCAAGCAATCATGGATTGTAATCCCCAAACAATGAATCTAAATTAATCATCCCTCCATTCATGGTGTTGATCCCAGATATTTTAGTACTGTGACAGATGACTGATTAACCCAGAAAAAAACGGTGCCTTGTTTTTGTGACCCTGCCTGGTCATGTGACTCAGAAGGCTTTGAAACTGGTTTTCAGAAGATGTTGACAAATATTGGAGAAACAGGCTAGAAAAAGCCTAGAGTGTTAGAAGACAGCTTTGTGGGTGATGCTGATGTGAGGTCAGGCCAGAATGTGTGGAAAAATGCAGACAATAGAGGCTGTGTCCATGATGTTTTGAGGTTGAAGTAAGTACCTTATTGGGAATTTGATTAGAGGCCACTCATGCTACTTCTGGCAAGAATTGGCCTACATTCTACATGTCCTTAAAATTCATGGGAGGCTTATTTAAAGGTAAGAGAAAGTTATACTTTAGATATGAGTTGTCTCCGGAAAGCTCAGGTATAAGACAATGCATGAAAGTTTAGAGTGAAGTGATTGGCTTTTGAGAGCTTAATCCTAATGAGTGCATTAATCCACTGTTATGGAGTAACTGGATGGTAACTGTAACAAGTAGGGTAGACCTAGAAGTAGTCAATCAAAGGAGGCATGCCTTTGGGGTTCATAGTTTGTCCCTGGTGAGCAGAGTTCTCTTTCTGCTTCCTCATTGCCATATCCTGAGCTGCTTTTCCCATACCTATACTTCTACCACTATGTTCTGCCTCACTTTGGCCTCAGAGCTATGGAGTTGGTGGTTAGTGGAGTGAGACCTGAAACTATGAGCTACATAAACTTGTGCTGCTCTAATTGTTGTTGTTAGATTTTTTTTTGGTCACAGTGATGTAAAAGGCAACTAAAACACAGACTAATTAATCCAGCAGGGAATATTTCAAGGCAGTACAGCATTTGAGATATGGCCTGGGTATTTCTAACTGCTTTCAGCCTGATTTACCATGGGGCTCAGGAGCAAAAGCCAGGGTAGAAAGATTTAAAATATTTGCAGGTTTTCCAGAAAAAAACAAAACAAAACAAAAAAAACTTTGTAATCATGGGGCCAAGGACAGTGTGGTTGGTAAAGAGATTAGTTCCATTACACAGAAGCCACCTTTAGGCATCTCAAGAATGGGAAGGACACCACCCTTAGGAGACTCAATGACTTGTGTAGAGAGTGTCAGTGTGCTCTACTTGCACAGGGCAGCCTCAGAATTCTTATGTCCAGATTCATTTTGCTGTGTAACTATGGGCTCTCAGAGGCCATGGTCCAGGCAGGCCTGGCTAATGTCCTCATTCACAGCAGACCTTGGTATTTTCCATGTGATGCTGTTTATCAGGATTACAGAATGAAGAGTTGTGGGGTTGTTAAGGTTTGCATTGATAGTTCAGAAGAAAGGCTGGTGTCCAGGAAGTGCATGTCACATTCAGAGTGCAACCCAGTAGCCCAGTGTTGTGGTGGAGAGCTTAGTAGGTTAGCATTGGAAAGCCTATGAAATGCCTGCTCAGGGAAGTGAAAGTCAGTGAGCACACCAGCTCTAGGGAGTGGTCCCACATCTGACCAGGCTGGAGGGATGAGGAGGCTAAAGCTCTCGGGGACCCATATCATACCATCAGGTGCCCTAGTTTCATACCTGGAGCACTAGACTTAATGGAGCATTAGACTTAATGTGTGCCCTGCTGTGATTTTTCAGTTTCCTCCTTGCTACTTTCCTCTTCTTCCCTTTGGAGCTAGTTATGTTTCCCCTGTGTAGTTGTATTTTGGAAACATGTTAACTTTTTTACTATTATTAATGAGGATTGCAGGCAATGCAGCTACAAAAGGTTTGATTATTCTGCTTTGCTTCCACCCATGACAGTCAGTAACTGAAGAGGCAGAGAGGTGGGAGATGAAAAGGCTTTATTTTCAATAATCCAGGGTTTCAGAGATGAATGGCTAGCTCCTGGTTTCATCTTGCTAGTGCTGCTGAGTGAAAGTGTATACAGTGTATTATGTGAAATTGTTCTCTCAGTCTTGGGCAGGTAGACACAAGCACAGTTCACTAGTGTTTACAGACTGTCCTTTAGAGGGGACTGGGGTCATGGCTCAGTGGTAGAGAGCTTGCCTGACATGTGTGAGGCATAGGGTTCAATTTTCAGAGCCATATATAAATCAATAAAGATCCATGGACAACTAAAAATATACATAATAAAAAATGTCATTTAGAGAAGCTGGGATTGTGTGGGTTTATCTGGGTCCAGTGGACACTGACCTGTCCCATACCTGTGAATCTAAGATAATGTGATTGTTTATATGCTTGCAATTCTGAATGTGTATGTGTGTGTCTACTTTGCATCCTAGTCAGCATCTTCTCTACACTTCTGCCAATATCTTTTCATTTGGACATTTCCTGTGACCTAGTAAAGAGGAGTCCCCAGTGCAAGGGCACTTTTAACTGACTTTGGTGCTTTTAACTGTCTCTATGGTTAGTCATTAAGATAGGTTGAGGGTGTGAGAAGAAAAGAAATCTATGCTTATGAATGAAAAAGAAGAGAATGGCAGGAAAAAACCTTTCAATTCAGGGTTAAGCATCAGGTTACCTTGAGTCTCAGAAGAGACTTTGGACAAGAACCATTGAGAATGCACTGTTGATAATTGTGGACCCTTGGAGTCCAAATGCTTATTTATTTATCTATTTATTTATTGCTGTGAGACAGACATGAGATTTTGGGGACAAGGGGTAGGTGTACTGGAGTTGACATTTGGTGTTTCTCAAAGGCTCACCTTTTAAACATCTGGTTCCCAGATGAAGGCACTATTGGGAGGTGTTTGAAGCTTGGGGAGAGTGGGGCCAGGTTGATGAAAATTAGTTCCTTGGCGGTGAGCCCCTGATGGGGCTCTGGAACCCTAATGCACTTCTGTCTCTGTCCCTCTCTGCTTCCCAGCTGCCATGAGGTGATCTGTTTTCCTCTGCCACACACTCTCTGCCAGATGTTCTGCTTTTCTACAGGTCCAGAGGTAAGAGGGCCAAGTGACCATGACTGTAACCTCTGAAATCATGAGGCAAAATAAATCTCTGCTCCTTTGAATGTGGTGATCTCAGGTATATTATCACAGGTTTGGAAAGTGACTAGGCCAGCTGCCATCCAAAAACACAAGAGGCTCCAGGCCCTTCCTTTAACAAGATTCACCTCTTCTGTCTGAATGTAACACGGAAAAGCTGATAATTTACTCACTCATCTTTTGAGCAACAAACATGCCAGTAATATCTCCAGGTTAGAATTTGGGAATGTAAGGATTCCAAAGGCCTCTTGTGTGAGAACACTGCAGACCCCATTCAGAAATTGGAGCTGATGTGGCTGAGGGGGGGAGCCAAGGTGAACAAGCCTAGCTCTGGCATGGGAACACACATTGCACAATGGTCTGGCCTTCCAGCTAGATGACATCCATCTGGACTGACAGTGGATACTCAAAAGAGTCTATTTGGGATGATTCTCTCCTTTAGATACCCCTTAAGTGTCCCAGAGTACCTTCATCTCCAGAGGCAATATCTGAGAGGGCTCTCTTCCAATGTGAAAGATTTTTCTCTATATTGAGCAGTTATTGAGTGGCTGGCAAGTACCTTTCAGTTTTATAGGAGGTAATGTGCTCTCTCCTTTGCACTTTTATATTTTCTTACATTTTCAACAACAAGGTATGTGCCTGAAATCTGCATCTTTACCCCTCCACCTCTGTGTGTAGGGCCCACAAGATAATATTCTTTACTGGATGTATCAGTGTTCAGATTATGTATGTGATGTCCTGTATGTGTGTATGTGTGTGTGTGTGTGTGTGTGTGTGTGTGTGTGTGTGTGTGTGTGTGTGAGAGAGAGAGAGAGAGAGAGAGAGAGAGAGAGAGAGAGAGAGAGAGAGAACACAAGAACTTGTCCCTCTAGCACCAGGACTTTGTGCTCTCATGTGTTTCATGTGTATAGGTATGGAAAGGATATGAAAAAAGACACCATAAGTTATCATGTGTGGGACTATTTGATTGTCATGTGTAAATATTTTCTGAGTGATTTCTTTGGTCAGTGTTGGCTGAATGCCTTTCTGGCAGGACATGTGTTTAGGCTTTAGTGGTGCTTCTGTAGGTGTTGTTGGCATGGTGGACTATTATGAACATGAGTGACTATTGTGAATGCATTTGAGAAGTGTTAGGATGTTGTCTTACCATTATGTGTTGGATCTGTGCATTTTCAGATTTGAGAATGTATATGTATGTTCATGGTGTCTAGGTGAGAATTTAGGGACATAATCTTTGGTGTACAGAGATTTGGAGAGAATGGAATCATTGGGTATGTTGGGGTATTTGAGCTATGTATATGTGGCACATAGATGCATACAGATTCTGTTGATAATGTCTCAAGTGGACTGCTGCATATTTTCTTATTTAGGGCTTTGAGGTGATCATGTTATTCTTGGGAATGGAGGGGTATCTGCTGTGAGTGTGTAGGAGGAGTTAGCAGTGTCTATATGTCTGAGATTTGTTGTTGAACTTCATATTATGAGGCATTCTGGGTACATGCATGTTTGCAACATACAGGTGATTGTATATGTTTTCATTTGAGAATACAAATTGTTGCCACATGTTAATAAGTAATTTGTTTGGTCTATTCAGTTACATAGGGAGTGTTTGTGTGATTGCATTTTGGGTGATACTGATTGGTGTGTGTTTTTCTGGGGTCTGAAGATATGTGTATCTGAAGCACACCAGATACTCTCAACCAAAAGACTCTTGCCATAATTAAGTTTCTTCTCTTGTCAAATCAGCAGCATATATGCAGAGGTTACTGTGGTTGGTAGCTTCCTCTTTCTTGTAAATGCCAAGTTTGCTCTTTTTTTTGGTAAAAACTTGTGAAACTTGTGTCTTGCCTAGAGAATGGAATGAAAATCACTTGTCAAGTGAATCTTCAAGCCACCTTCCCTCCATGGGATATAAAATTCAAAATATTTGAAGTTATCTGTGCAGAGAATGTTTCATGCATGAGCCACAGTCTGGACTGATTGGCTACAGCCAATAAACCTGCTTTCTGAGAATTCCTCTGGTATCCAGCCTCTTTGATCCTACTTCATATCTATTTTAAGTGTTTCTTGGAGGTGACTAGAATATGTATGAGACTTTGTAAGGAAGGTTATTGATTGGAATTGTTTGGATTTTGCTGTGTATTTGTTTTAATTTGGGCATGAGGAACTCTGGATTTACATTCTGGCATCTGGAAGATGAGAAGTTTATGCAATTGAGAATTTTCAGAGTTCCACAGTGTTGTGTGCTGTTGACTGAGTATATCAAGAAGTATGAGCAGTTCTGTACATTAATAGTGAGTTCTGTACCCATTAATAGTGAGAGAGTGGATGCATGTACTTTGGGTCTGTGGGAGTACTGTGGATTTGTAGATTCAGATAGAGATGTGTGTTCTCAGACTTGTGTAATCTAGGACTGTGAATGTATTTAGGAAGTGTGATGGCTGAGTATTCATTCTCAAACTGTAGATGGGTGGTGTGTGTTTCTGCTGAAAGAATGTAGGAGTTATATTTATATGAAATACAAGTTAGGAGACTTGGGTACTGATAGTGTATATGGGTTATTTATTTTGTGGTGGGACTTGTGAATAATTACTAAGAAGAGTGTTTGAATGGAGTATTTTGGTGAATACTTTTTGATATTCATGAAATATTGAAATTTTTATTTTATTTTATTTTTTGGTTTGGGACGGGTGTGAGATTAGAGAGTGCAGGGGTAAAATATGTGTATTAGGGCCACACATATGTTATGTGTGTGTTTGGGAAATGACAATGAGTAGATAGTAGTTGACATCATTGTTGTGTACATTTGGAGAGGGTTGGGAAACTTTATGTATGTTTGGGAGTTGCTATTTATACGTCAAGTGATTCTGGGAATATGGAGTCATGTTTATGTGTATATGTTGGTGGTTGTACCTGTGTCCTTTAGGGTTAAGGACGTTAGATTTCTGTAATCAGGGTATATCTGGTTACACTCAACCTTGGGGAAGTTCAAAGAGCTTTTTGTGTATGTTGGGGATGAATATGTATTACTTTGGAGAGGATCAAGTCTGTGAGATTTTACAGAGAACTTAAGATTTTGTTTATGTGATTTATGGTAACAAGTAGGGTTTTGTGTGTGTGTAAGGGGGTTGTATGTTGTATTTCTGTGTGCGTGCATACTCAGTGTTTGGTGATATCATATGCATGTCTTCAGGAAGTGTAGAGTATATAGGAATGTATAAGCCTGAATTTGGAAAAGTATACATTATAGTTGCATGTCCATCAGTACCTGGGTGATAACAGGCATGTGTAATTGGGGGTATGCATAGAGTATATTTTTTTTAGAAAGGAAGTGGTGGTGTGTGTATTCAGGGAAGGCAGGGATAAGGGTGATTTATGCATTTGTGTTTTTGGTGGGATGGCAGTGAGTTGTGGGTCATGCACCTGCCAAATGTGAGGGGTTTTAATGATATCTGTGGTAAAAGGGGTTATGATGAGTATTCATCCTCACGTGTATATGTCTCAACATGGGGTGTTAACAGATCTCTGCGGCTGGGTGGCTTATGTGTGCATCTGTGGCTGTAAGGGGTGGCTGGAACACATTGGTATTGGCAAGCCTTTCCTATGTGCACTGACTCTTGTTCCTGTTGATCTGGAGCTCCAAAAGTGATTTCTGCTTTCTCATTCTTATCTGACATCTGTCTACATTAGCAGTGGTGGTTGGTGGATGTGCCTCTTGGATCTTGGGCTGGTGGATGGGAGCTGATCAGGGATGGTCCCTCAGGAGTGGTGGGGGGAGCTTTTCCTCCAAGATTTGAGGTACGGTCATTGTGGTTCAAATGGACTGACTCTGGAAGGAAACTGCCAGGATTTTCACAGATCCAAGAGCAATTGTTGAAAGAGTTGTTTGTTTGTCCACCTGTTGCATCATCCCCTGCAATTTTACCTCTGCCAAGACAAAGGTAGAGACCCTAAGCACAAGTTTCCACAGGACCCTCCCAGCCTGGTGGTGTTCTTGGCCCATATGTTCACATGACTGGCCTCATGATGTGCATGCTCTGGCAACATCACAAGCTCTATAATTATTACACCACAGCACCTCAGTCATATTAGGAGAGGAGTTAAAAACTGATTGTACAATGACACTTGCTTTAAATTTTACTGAGGAGCTACCCTCTTTGTATTCTTTATTTCTTAGCATGACCAAGTGAGTGATTCATCCTTTAAACCTGAATGATCCTTTCATATTTCTACGCATGGAGAACTTCCTTCTTTTCAATTTCTATTAGTGGAGAATTTACTTGGTTTTTATTTGTGTGGAAATAAGTAGAAGGAGTTTAATTTTATATACATTTTCAAATATGCACAACAAAGTTTTGCTATGTCAGTGATTTGGGAAGGCACATCAGTCGTGTTCATTACATTTATTTTTCCATTCTTCTGAAGCCAGCATGCAGCCACAGAACTTTTCTCATCTTGCAAAATTGAAGCTCATGCCCTAAGAAGCCACCATTCTCCTTTCTGTATTATTTTAATTAGTCTGTGTACTGTGCTTCATATAAGTAGGATCTTACAGTATGTGTTCTCAAGGTCCATCCCTGCTCTACTATTGGCCAGGATTTCCTTTGTTTTTTAGACCAAATAATATTCCATCATGTGCTACATGTAAAAACATTATTCCTTGGGATAGGAAGAGGGCAAAATTGTAGAATGAAATTGACCAAACTATCCTATATACATATAAGAAGAGACCACAGTGTGTTTTATCTTTATGTATATCTGTAAAGTATGAGTTACAAAAACTGTAAATGCATGAACAGAAGACCAGTATAGAAGAAGAGAGGAAACAAGGTCAGGGAGGAAGAGAGGGAAAGGGCAAGTTCTGGAGACTGACTTGGAACAAACTAAATTCCATGCTTATGTACAACTATAATGCACAACTAAAAATAATAATATTATTCCACAATGGACCCTTGAGTGTAATAAATTATCCTGGAGTAATTATAAGCATATAAATATCTCTTCAAAAGAAGAAGAATGGAAGGGTCATTTGAATGATTCTTTTGATAATTTGAGGAACCATCAATCAATTTCCCATGGAGCCTGCACTACTTTGGATTCTAAGCCACCAGGGTTCCAGCTCCATCACATTCTCCATCACATTCTCAGCACTAGTGTTTTCTGTTTTAATTGTGGTGGTGGGTGGATGTTCCTCTTGGATCCTGGGATGGTGGATGGGAGCTGATCAGAGATTTTTCTGTTTTTTTTTTTTTTTCTTTCTGTTTCATCATGTGTGTGAAGCTGGATCTCATTGTGATTTTGATTTTGATTTCTCCACTGATTATTCATATTGAACATCTTCCCATGTGCTTCTCAGCCATTTACATATTTTTTTGGGAAACATTTGTGGATGTCTTTTGCCCATTTTAATATTGGGTTGTTGTTTTCTTATTGTTGAGGTATAAGGGCTCTTTATATCATAGATCTTAATTCTAGTCAGAAATATAATTTTCAAATGCTTTTTTGCATTTAGTGAGTCATCTTTTCACTACTGACTGTGTCCATTGATGAATCAAAGTTTTGGGGTTGATGTGCTTCAGTTTCTTTCTTCCTTTTGGTGCCTGTGCTTTTGATGTGCTATTCAAAGAGCCACTGTCAAAATCCCTTGTCATGGGATTTTTCTCTTGTGTGTTATAAGTTTTATAGTTTCAGATCTTACATTTAAGTCCTCTATTCATGTTGAGTTAATTTTTGTCCATGGTGTCAGATAAGGGCCCAACTTCCTTGTTTGATGTGTGGCTATCTATTCAGTTTTCTCAACAGTATTTTTGAAAAGACTGTCTATTTCCATGGAATGCTGTTGTCAGAAATCACTTGAGAATGTATGTTTTTTTTTTTTATTTCTGGATTTTCTTACCCTGTTTTATTAATCAACATTTGCATCTTTTGTGTTTGTATGACTGGTAACTTTATAGCAGGGAGTTTTTAAATTATGACAGATTAGACCACCAATTTTGTTCTTGTTCAAAATGTTTCTGTAGTTGGTTGCTTTCACCTTCCCTATCATTTTTGGATAAAAATTTTAAATTTTTGCAATAAATAATCTCTGCATCATGTACAACAAGACTGGGATCTTAATTAGAATAAGATGTTTTCCATGTTTTTATGAATAAATCAAAATCTTCTCTACTTTCATGTAAAACTAATATGAGTATAAAAAATATAAAATAAAAATGGTATTCATGAAAAAAGTAGTTAGGAATTTTTAGAGATGGAACAGAAACTGTAGATTTCTTTGGGTAGTGTTGATATGTTAACAAGTTTAAGTGTTCCTGCCCATGATTATTTGATATCTTTCACTTTTTGGTATCAGTCTAAGTTTCATTGCTTGTTTTAAAGTTTTCACATTTGAACTACTTGATTGGGTAGTATTACATTGGGCCTAGTATTATATTTTATTTTCTTTGTCAGATTAAATTGTTTTCTTGATTTTCTTTCCATTTTTTTATAATTATTAGTGTATAGAAACACAGTTTATGTGTGGGGGGTTTTGTATTGGCACCTTTGCTGAATTTATTAATTGTGGTAATTATTTTCATGGAATCTTGAGATTCTCCAGATATAACTTTATCTTGCTTATGGACAGAGATTATTATACTTCTTCCTATCCATTTGGCATGCCTTTTGTCTGTAATTCTTGCAGATGGATCTGGCCGGGATTTCTGATATGTTAAAAGGAATGAGTGAAAGCATGTAAATTTGTCTTCTTTCCATTTTGGAAGAAAATATTTATCTATTTATTTTTGAATATGTAATGTATGAGAAGGTTATTTCTTATGTGTGATCTTTATTTTATTGTTGTTTGCATTCTTCCTTTTTTAGTATGAAGAATTGCATTCATGGTCTCACACATGCTAGGCATGCATTCTCCCAACAACAGAACTAAATCCTGGCCCTTTTAAAAATGTTGAGACAGAATCTGGTTAAGGGGTTTAGGGTGGTTTAGAACTCGTGTTTTTTCTGCCTTGGACTTTGAATAGCTGGGACTACAGGTATACACCATATCACCCAGCTGTTTTTCTTCTTTCTATTTCTAGTTGTTTTCAACTATTAATCATGAAAAGTATTCTTGCCAGATTGATGCAATGGCAAGGTTTGTAGTTCAAGGTTCTTTTTTGTGAACAGATAATTGAAGGACACACACTAGACAGAGCACAAGGAGTTACTGAAGTGAGAGTACACTGCCTTAGACAAGGGACAGTGGGCTCACGCATGAGAATGGAAGGCCTTAGGGCAAAGAAATAACTGGGAAGCAGGCTTTGAGTAATAAAGAGACTAGATCTGGGATGCTAAAGTTAGTGATAGGATGTATCATAGGATATGACTACAACTGACTTTGGCAAATACAAATTTCTATCAACAGAGAATGTTGATAGACATTTGGTTTCTGTAGCTTTATTGGGAACTTGACTAATTTTAGATGAAATTAAGTAGAAGACTTTGTTTCCCAATTATTTGTTTCCAGAGACTTAGTAAAAGCTACCTGAGATCAGGTTTTGGAAGCTCACAGCCAAGAGTAAGAGAGATTAAAGGCTCAGTCACTGTAATCTCCTCTGCCACCTACAAGGTTGTGAGCTGCTGAGCATTTTCCATTCCAGATATTTATTCACTGATATTCTTCTTCTTCTCTCTCTAATTGTCTATAACTTGGGGAAATGGTAATGTCAAGGCATTGTTCTGGATGACAGTGGGAAGTGTTCTTGTGTAGCACATGTTCACATACACATTGGACTCATTTTCCTATTTTCCATTCTAAATATTGAATCTCTGACACTAACCCTTAGCCTACTAGACTCTGACTACTAATCCTAACATTATGGATAAAAATAAACCTAAATGAAAAGAAATGCAGGTAGTTCATAGGAGGAATTGTGTATACTTTCACTTTCATTTTGCTTTATCAAGGGTATGTGTTATAACACTAGTCACATTTTCATTCTAATACTTTTCCATGAATTTTCAAAGTTAACAAATGTGTAACTTCCTGACTCTCTTTCTCTGTATCCTGGGTCAGACCATGTTTTGAAGAAAAACTGGTTTGAAATGCCAAATCTAATATTCCCACTATATGTACACCTAGTTGGAGTAAATGTACATATATGAATACAAGATTCCATATATATTTTAAAATATCAATTCAGTCCATTATTTCAAATTGGAAACAGATATATTATTTTTCAGAGTATGGTCTATTCATGCATCATCTCATTAAAAACTGATATCCATAGACACACAGTACACCTACCTCTATCCCCAAATACTAATTGATAGGGTTTCAAAACATGTTCCCATAAATGATGGAAGAAATACTCATGTCACCTGATCTACATATTCATTTCATCACACTAATTTTCCTGACACAATGTGCAATGCTCACACTGAACTTATCATTCTACCAGAGCCTAATTAGAATGAAAGCATGTATTACTAAGAACATCCATGTCTACATTGCCTAATGCTTTCAAATTTCAATAGTATTGGTGCCTATATATTTGTGTCTTCAAAAGATTATATATGCCACCATCTCCCTTTAGAAAATATTCCTAATTCTATCACTCACATGATACTTGGCCCGATCTCCTAACTTCTCTATTGATATCTATTTTTCTACATATTTTCCCTAGTACACATTCTTGTGACGGACTCTTCCTGTGTGCTGACATTCACATTCACTCTCTAACATAAACCCTATTGCAAAAGAACTTTTAGTCCAAATCCTCTACTCCTTCTTCCTAAATCTACACTGCAACTCTACCTACTGTCCCTATTTCACTGGATGTTGTCTTCTACATTCAAGTATCCAAGGTATATAATTCTATGACATGGTATACTGATTTATATGATATGTCAGTGCAGAACCTAATTCAAAACCATGTATCTAAATCACAGCCCCAACACCCTTCTGTGTTTCATATATAACCTAGTTTTCTGTTTCCCTATGTACATTTCAAATGTACATTCTTATACATATCCCAGTTTCCCAATATCAATATCCATCTATCAAAATGACTCCTAACACAAATCAAACATAGTATCCCTTATTATACTCTATACCCTCAATCTAAATTCAAATAAGAGCATGTATAGACTTGATCTTGCAATACAAGGATGTAGGGGATCCTACAACTGCTGAGAACCTGAAAGGCAGATGCAGGAATGGTCCCTGGAGATGTAGGGACCTGAGAGGTCTAAAGTCATCTTCCATGGCAAACAACACGGTCAGGATGAAGGGATGTGTCTGAATCAGCCTCTCTCTTCTCAATGCAGGCAAGATGGACCAAACCAGGCCTGTCTAGATAGCTGATCCCAGATGCCTATGGTATGTATACCTTTCTAACTTGTGAAAATGTCACAGGAAGATGAGGCAGCCTCCATCATATGGGACCCTTGGAAACCACTGTTAGGACAAAGTGGTTGCCAAGGCAGTGACCTCATTCACTTCTTGAAGGAAGTGACCTCACCTCACTTCCTTGGTGATGGAACTCTCTGAACTTGGGATCCAGGTAGCCAGGCACCCAGAGCCAGTCCCAGTCCCAGTGGGCTCACTCATTTGGATTTACCAAGGACAGAGTCATTGTTCCTTGGCACCTACTGATGTGTGGATGTCCAAATGCCAGGAAAGCTCTGAAGAGGGTTTTTTCCTGAGAAAGAAGGTACTAGCTCATGGCTTGCTCATGACAACTTTGCAGAGTTGGCCAAGGAGACCAAAGCTGAGACAGGACAGGCCACTGCTGGGAAACATAGTTTCACCCACCAGTCAGAGGACATTCTAGATAGATGCAGACCAGTTCCAGGGGTGTGTCTGTGTGGTTGTGAATGTGTATTTGAATCTGTGGTTTTGTCTCATTTTCTGAAAATATGGAGGGAAAACTGTTTGTAGGGTTTAGAGTGGACTATTTACTAGTGAGTCCTTTTGCTAAAGGGGAGTGTTTCTATGTTGATGTATCCCAGTGTTTCTGTGGTCGTAGAAAGTAGAAAAAAAAATTATCAGTTGATGTGTCCTGTCTAGTGGAAAGATTCCCAGCTCTCATCTTGGCCAATTTAGGAATGGACTGCTGCTTCCCTTGCAGATGGGCAACACCTACTATGTTCCTAAGTTCCTGTATTCTTCCTGAATTTTGGCAACTCTCCAGAAGGGATTCGTGGTTTTGTGTCCAAGATATGTACCACCTCCAAGCTCTGTGACATGGCCATGTACTTGATTGCTGAAGGGAATACCAAGCATCTCAGAAAACTCAGAAATCAGTGTGACTGGTAAGGCTCCCAGTGGAGAAACCCTTCTTGGCTAGATAGCAACCCAAGTAGCATGATCAGGAGCTGTCAGTGCCCTAGTGTTCATCTTGTGGAAAATTCTGTACCCGGGTTTTTTTATTACCTATTGTTCACTTCCCCTGAATGCCTCAGGCCACCATTTTGTGAAGCCTCAAGTAAACAGTTTCAAAATGGAAATGAAGGGGCCTCATCTGTGGCTCTTTGTTAAAGTGCTTTGTAAAGGGATGTGTCTGAATCAGCCTCTTAGCCATGTGTGAGGCTGTGGCTTAGATTCTCAGCACCCCCATGTAACTAAATAAAGCAATGGAGAACCTTTGGATCTCCTCTTACTCATCCTGACTGATGAGCATGTGTCTATCCAAAATTAAATTGACAAAAGGAACAGTAATTTTGAATGAAGTCTCTCACCTTCCTCTGGTAAGGCTCCTGATCTCTATGAAGTGAGATCAGGGGTCCTTTGGGTCAAATGAGTTGTTAAAGCCCTCCAGTAACTAGTACATAGGTGGTTGGATTTTGTCATGACTCAAATACACATTAAGAATCTACCCCCAGCAGTCATTAGGCCTCTAATTTGAGAAGCAGAGCAGTATTAACTGCAGGCCCATTTTGTTTATCCTGGTTCTCAGGAAGGGTGTCCAGACCACCATGATTTTAGGTGAGGGGCATGGGAGCTTACTCTGGACACCATCTTGGACTGCTCCCAATATGGAAATTTCCAGCCAGAATACTATGAGGAGTGTCTATATGGAAGAAGATGAGAGTTATGTGGGAGTGTTTTTGTTTGAATAGTGATCATTTGTTTGGTGGTTGGAAGAGATGACTGTCAACCTCAGCTTGAACTCTGGTGTGCTTCCCATTAGAGACTGAGTTCTGTAACTGACCTCAGAGAAGTATTGCCATGAATAGTGTTAGGATTTTAGGAGGCCAAGCATGAGAGGTGCCCTTGGAAACTGACATCTAGGCCCAGGGTGGCTTTCTCAACAGCACTGTGAATCTCAGCCAGGATGTCACATGATTTTCTAGTTAAAGCCTTGTCAGCCATCATAGAGAGCCAAAACACACATGGCCTGGCTTCATGGGAACTTTTGGCCACTCTTTGGCAATCCTTCCTGCATGAGTTCTCAAGAGCTTTCATTGAAAAAAAAATATTCCTCACCACTTAATGGTTCCTGAAAGAATCAAAACCCACAATGCCACCTACTTCATCCTTGAATGATGGCTAGACCATTACCATGAAATATTTGGAATTCCCATGACCAGGAAGCAATTGGGAACCTTTGGATCTCCTCTTGCTTATCATGACTGAGCCAGACAGTGCCTTTATTGACTGGAATTCATGAAAATGGTGTATAACAGATATGCCAGTGAGTTGGAGCCCACTGGGAACTGAGCCTGGAGCAGTGGAGTGCAGGTGTGTGATAAAACATCTGTGGTGAGGCCATGTGGATCTGCCATTGGCTTCCAAATGACATGTGACTGACACGGGGCAGCCAACAGACCCTTATATGTAAAGGCATCTTTTTATTGGGGAGACGTTTTGGGGTGATGCTCAGAATCAGGTTGCTACACTCAAGTGGGAAAGATGTATGGGATATCAGCCAAGTTGGTGTTTTCTCCTGCCCACCCTGACTAACCACAAGTGACAGAACTCCCTCCATCACTGTGTCCCAGTTGACATTCTTGTATTTTGGGAAGCAACTACCAAATTCCCAGTGAAGCTGTAAGAAATGCCATGAAAGCTGGAGGATGACCAATGGCTTCACAATCCACACGGGGAGACATTCAGCCCTCAATAGACTCCGTTTTGTCTACAAAGAGAGGATTCATCTCTGCTGCCTCATGTTCATTGGAATATATGAAAACATGTCTTCCAGTTAACATAGATGCAGACCCAGATTTGATGGTCTCACTAAAAAGGAAACTAACACTCTTGACACCAACATATATTTCAAGTACCCAAAGCTCAGAGGCAGGTTGTCAAGAAGTCACTAGGCCAGCAAAGCTCCATGTTTGTGGAATGTTTACCCTGTACCCTACTTTTGTAATCTCCTCTGCCACCTCCAAGGTTGTGAGCTCTTGAGGATTTTTCATTCCAGATATGTATGCATAGATTTTCTTCCTCTTCTGTTCTAATTGTGTCTTACTTGGGGTGATAGTAATGTCAAGGCATTGTTCTGGATGACAGTTGGAAGATTTTTGCCTAGCACATGTTTGCATATACATTGGATTCATTTTCCTATTTTCCATTTGAAATATTGAATCTCTGACACTGACACTTACCTACTAGACTCTGACTACTAATCCTAATATTATGGATAAAATTAAACCAAAACGAAAAGAAGTACAGGCAGTTCATAGGAGGCATGGTGTATACCCAGACTTTCCTTTTGCTTTATCAAGTGTATGTGTTATAAAACTACTCATATTTTCATTCTAATACTTCTCTACAAATTTTCAAAGTTAACAAATATGTAACTTCCTGAATGCCTTTCTCTGTAGCCTGGGTCAGACCATATATTTTTATATACATATATAAGACCATTTATTTTTATATATATAGTCCTACCTGCAACCACAGGTACATTTTTGTGATTACTCTGACTTTGGCAAATACAAATTCCGTAAACAGATCACTCCTCCCAAATCCTTGGGGATATGAAAATTCAACCTATGGTGAGCTCCAGAGTTGAATAAGTTTATACATAAAGACATATACAGTAAAATGAATTTTTTTATGATCTGTGAATAATATATATTCCAATATAAATTTTGGTTGACATCCATTGCTAGTTTTAAATGTATTTTATATTTAAATATATTTAATATATTTAATATTTTAATTATATATATATATATATATATATATATATATATATTACACACACACACACACACACACAAACTCTGCATGTTTTTCCCAATATGAAATATATGTGTCATATGATACACTACCTTGATTCTTTCATGTTCTTGTATGTGGATTTATAATCAACTTTTCACAAGATCATTCTCAGAAATATTCATTTTCCTAATATACATATTTGTTTCCTAGTAGTCAAAACTAACTTCAGTGAATATTGAGAATTAATCCTAATATTTCTACTGTGACTGACCCCAGTTTAACATCAATGCAAGCATATTCATGTGGGACATGATGTGTATTTTGACATTGATTTTCATTCAACACTGGTACCTTAGGATTTCTTCAGTATATATGCATCATAGTATATATCCTTTCATCCACAAGTTCACAAATTTTTATGCATATGATTCACTTTAAATCACTTCCTGAATCAGAACACTTGTATTCTTCTATGTTTCTTTACTTACTTTTTCATGAGACTTCTTTCATAACACATAGTTTTTGATTTTCATAATCTTTTTCAAAGCAAAACTCAAACACACTTCAGTATAAATATTAACCCTAATATTAGCACAAGAGGTATAACTAGTTGGAATGAATGTATGTATTTGAATACCATATTTCATGTATATTTTAAAATATCAATTCAATCCATTATTTAATATTGAAACCAGTTATATTATTTATTCTCAGTATGGTCTATTCATTCATCATATCTATATTCAAAGACACAGGGTAGACCTATTTGTATCCCAAAATACTAATTTAGAGGGTTTCAAAACATGCTCCAAGACATTGTGGAAGAAATACTCATGTCACCTGATCTACATATTCTTTTCATCACAGTAATATTCTGGACACAAAATGCAAAGCTCACACTTATGATTCTACCAAAGCCTAAATTTAATGAGAGCATGGATAACTAAAACATCCATGTGTACATTGCCTAATGCGTTCCAATTTCAATCCTATTGGTGACTATATATTGGATTCTTCCTAAGATTATATATTCAACCACCCCCATTTGAAAATACTCCTAATCCTATCACTAACTTTATACTTTGCCTTATGTCCTAAATTCTACAATGATATGTATTTTCCTACATAGTTTCCCAAGTCCATTCTTGTGACGGACTCTTCCTGTGTGCTGATATTCACATTCACTTTCTAAATGAAACCTTATTGCAAAAGGACTTTTTGTCCAAATCCTAAACTCACTCTTCCTCCTAAACCTACACTGCAGTCCTACCTACATCCCTATTTCATGGGATGTTCTCTTCTACATTCAATACTCCGAGATACAAGATCCTATGCCATTGTATACTGATTGATATGATACATCTGTGCAGAACCTAATTCAAAACCATGTATCTAGATCAAGGGCCCAATGTCCTTCTGTCCTTCAGATCTTACCTAGTTTTCTGTTTTCATACTTACATTTCACCTATACGTTCTTATAAATATCAAAGTTTCTCAATACCAGTATTCATCCAGCAGAATGACTCCTAACCCAAATCAAACATGATATTAACCCTAACCATACTCTGTTTCCTCAATCTAATTTCACGTAAGACCAGGTACAGAGTTGATCTTGCAATTCAGGTATGTAGGGGCCCTACACCTGCTGAGAACCTCAAATGTAGATGCAGAAATAATCCCTGGATAAGACATAGGCAGCTATGTAGGACCCGAGAGGTCTAAAGTCACCTTCCATGGCAAACAACACAGTCAGGATGAAGGATGTGTCTGAATCAGCCTCTCTCTTCTCAATGCAGGCAAGATGGACCAAACCAAGCCTGTATGGATACCTGATCCCAGATGCCTATGGTATGTATACCTTTCTAACTTGTGAAAATATAACAGAAATATGGGGCAGCCTCCATCTCATGGGACCCTTGGAAACCACTGTTAGGACAAAGTGGTTGCCAAGGCAGTGACCTCATTCACTTCCTTGAGGGAAGTGACCTCACCTCACTTCCTTGAAGGAAGTGACCTCACCTCACTTCCTTGGTGATGGAACTCTCTGAACTTGGGATCCAGGTAGCCAGGCACCCAGAGCCAGTTCCAGTCACAGTGGGCTCACTTGTTTGGATTTACCAAGGACAGAGTCATTCTTCCTTGGCACTTACTGATGTGTGGATGTCCAAATGCCAGGGAAGCTCTGAAGAGGGTCCTTTCCTGAGAAAGAAGGTACTGGCTCATCTCTGGCTCCTGACAAATTCACAGAGTTGGCCAAAGAGACCAGAGCCAAGTCAGGACAGGCCACTGCTGGGAAACACAGTTTCCCCCACCAGTCAGAGGACACTTTGGATAGATGCAGGCCAACTCAGGATGGGGGGTGTTTTGTGGATGTGTGTTTGTCTTTGTGGTTTTGTCTCATGGTCTGAGAATATGCAGGAAAAACTTTGTTCGGTTTGGAGTGGACTGTTTACTAGTGAGTCCTTTTGCTAAAGATGAGTGTTTCTATGTTGATGTATCCCACTGTGTCTGTGGTCGTAGACAGTATAAAAAATGAATGTTTCAGTGGATGGGTCCTGTCTAGTGGAAAGCTTCCCAGCACTCATCCTGGCCTATTTAGGAATGGACTGCTGCTTCCCTTGCAAATGGGCAACACTTACTATGTTTTTAAGTTCCTGTATTCTTCCTGAATTTTGGCCTCTCTCCAGAAGGGCCTCATGGTTTTGTGTCCAAGATATGTACCACCTCCAAGATCTGTGACATTGCCATGTACTTGATTGCTGAAGGGAATACCAAGCATCTCAGAAAACTCAGAAATCAGTGTGACCGGTAGAGGTCTCAGTGGAGAAACCCTGCTTGACTAGATATAAACCCAAGTAGCATGATCATTAGTGGTCAGTGTCCTAGTGTTCCTGTGGAAAAGTTTGTCTGCAGGCTCTTTTCTTACTCATTGTTCTGTTCCCCTGCATATTAGGAAGGTCTTTGCCTCAGGCTGCCCTTTTTGAAGCCTCAAGAAAACAGTTTCAAAATGGAAATGAAAGGGCCTCACCTGTGGCTCTTTGTTAAAGTGCTTTGTAAAGGGATGTGTCTGAATCAGCCTCTTGGCCCTGTGTGAGGCTGTGGCTTAGATTCTCAGCACCCCATGAAACTAAATAAAGATCTCATGTGTCTATCCAAAACTAAAATGACAAAAAGAACACTAATTTTGGATGAAGTCTCTCACCTTTCTCTGGTAAGGCTCCTGGCCTCCATGATGTGAGAAAGGGGATCTTTTGGTCAAATGAGGTGTTCCAAGCCCTGCAGTAGCTAGCACATACATGGTTAGGTTTTTTTCATGACTCCAGTACACATAAAGAATCTATCCCCAGCAGTCAGTAGGCCTCTAATTTGAGAAGCAGGGAAGTAGAAACTGCAGGCCCATTTTGTGTATCCTGGATGTCAGGAAGGGTGTCCAGGCCACCATGACTTTAGGCAAATGAGGGGCATGGGAGCTTACTTTGGACATCATCTTGGACTGCTCCCAATATGGAAACTTCCAGCCAGAATATTATGAGGAGTGTCTATATGGGATAAGATGAGGGTTATGTGGGAGTGTTTTTGTTTGAATTGTGGTCATTTGTGTGGTGGTTGGAAGAGATGACTGTGTCAACCTCAGCCTGAACTCTAGGGTGCTTCCCATTAGACACTAAGTACTCAAACTGACCTCAGAGAAGTATTGTCATGAATAGTGTTGGGATTTTAGGAGGCCAAGCATGAAAGTGAGGAACTAATGTGACTCCATTTTTAAAAATAAATAAATAACAGCAGCTTCTACCTCAAGGCCTGTCCTAAGGAAGGGGGCATGACCCTTGTCCTTGGAAAAACACACAGAGCACTCTTACATACATAACCATCCTTCTGGGTTGTTTGTCTGTAAGTAACAGGAGAGGTCTGTGGTGCCTGGTGTCCCTGACTCAGTTAGGCTAGGTGAGGATCCATAGCAAACCCACTAGCAACCTCCAATCAGCATGAGACAGGGAAAATACCTGGAATGCCAGATGACCCCCAAGTAGTTTATGGTGGTTAATAACATGTTGGGAAACCATGTAGTTTAGCACATACACCCCTCATGGCCTAAACCGATCAGTTCAAAGGAATCCCTCTCTTGTGTTAACCAATCACCCCTACCCAAATTGTTCCCACCATTGAATATGCTAATCAATGTTAAGAGTTGTTATTTGATTTTCCTGCGGTATGGAATGATTTGATGTGTGACACATAGAATATCCCCTCATAACCTATAAAATCTCACTGAATAAGGACCGTTACTCACTCCCTGGGACCACTGCATCAGGAACAGTTGTGAGTCCAGGCTCCTCGAGCTTGCAATAAAGACTCTTGTGTGATTGCATCGGATTCGGCTCCTGGAGATCTATTGGGGTCCCACAAATCTGGCATAACAAGAGGCACCCTTGGAAACTGAGATCTAGGCCCAGGGTGGCTTTCGCCATAGCACTGGGAGTCTCAGCCAGGATGTCACATGATTTTCTTGTTAAAGCCTTGTCAGCCATCATAGAGAGCCAAAACACACATGGACCTCACATTTTAGACTGCAATGGGCCTGGCTTCATGGGAAATTTTGGCCACTCTTTGGCAATCCTTGCCTGCATGAGTTCTCCAGAGCTCATTGAAAGGAGATTCCTCACCACTTAATGGTTCCTGAAAGAATCAAAACCCACAGTGCCACCTACTTCATCTTTGAATGATGGCTAGACCAATACCATAAAATATTTGGATTTTCCATTACCAGGAAGCACTGGAGAACCTTCAGATCTCCTGTTGCTCATTATGACTGAGCCAGACAGTTCCTTTATTGACTGGAATTTATGAAAATGGTGTATAACAGAGATACCAGTGAGTTGGAGCCCACTGGGAACTGAGCCTGGAGCAGTGGAGTGCAGGTGTGTGATAAAACATCTGTGGAGGGGTTATGTGGATCTGCCATTGGCTTCCAAATGACATGTGACTGACATGGGGCAGCCAGCAGACCCTTAAATGTATACACATCTTGTTGTGGGAAGAGGTTTTTGGGTGATGCTCAGAATCAGGTTGCTACACTGAAGTGGGAAAGATGTATGGGATAGCAGCCTAGTTGGTATTTTCTCCTGCAGACTCTGACTCACCACATGTGGCAGAACTCCCTCCAGCACTCTGTCCCAGTTTTTTGTAGGGACACAGGAAGCAAGGCACTGAAGATAGCAGGAAACAGTTTTATTTGGCTGCAGCCAGGTTCAGAGGGCACAGCTTTTGCTGTAATCAATCAATGCCCTGAACCCCAAGTTCAGGGAGTTTCAGAGTTTTAAACCCAGTATGTAAGGGGAGGGACTCAGAAGTTCACAGTCTGCAGAAATTCCATAAATGCAGCTTTTTCTTTCACTGTTCTGGGCAAGTTAACTCGTCAAGGACAACACCTGAGAAGGGGAGAGCTTCTTCTCCCCTTTCTTTTCTCCCCCTGCCAGCTGTTACCATGGAGCCCATTTGTAACTTACCTTAAAAATATAGACATCTCTGTGAAGCCCAGCTCAAGGACAGAGGCCTTGTTTGCACATTTCTTCAAAGTACTATACTGGATACATTTTTGAAAAACTAGTAAGGGGGTGCCCACCACCTGGAGTGCTAGTATCTTCCCAGGCAGTGGCCAAGTAAACAGGGCAACACAAACATAGGAAATTTATCTACATTGAACTCTTTTGCAAAGACTCTTTGGCTGACAGTCCCCCAATCAGCCATGGTGAAGAGGCCTTTTCTGTGGAGAAAGGGGGTACCACTTCATTGGGTCCCCTTCTTTCTCCAGAGAGATGTCTTTTCTGCTGTCTTTTAATAAAGCTTCAACTTTCCCCTCTAAACTTACCTTGGCGTGCTTCTCTGGTGTTATACTTCAGCATTCAGGGAAGCAAGGACTAATTACAAGTAAACAGTGGTAACAATAACAGTCAAATACAGAGATAATGCCAAAAATAAAGTCACTATTTAGAATTGAAGATAAAAATAATCTTTAGTGATAAGAATTCCTTAATTTGATACTTTAAAAATAATAACAACCTGTTGCCAGCGGGCAAATTTGTGACATATGCAGTCAAGGGGAGAAATAAAAAATGTCCACGTGCTTCTGACCTTTCAATTCTTTATTCACTCAAAATACTTAATACAATTGTACTCTATAGGTTCCTAATGAAGAAAACAACAATCCTTAATGATAGGCACTGCAATGGAGATAATCAATTAACAGCAAGCAATTCTAGATTAATTAATTCCCAGAAAACAATTTTAGATTAATTCTGATCATTGTAAAACACATGTAATCATGACAGACATTTTATCTGAATGCTAAGTTCAAAAGTCTCAAGCCTTAGGCTTTATGTCCTGCTGATGCACACTCACTCAGAGAACAGTGATCAAGTCCTGAACCAAAACAGGCTTTTTCTGGTGTGGAGTAAATGACCAGTTGAGGAGAGGTAATTTGGAGAAGTTGCAACTCTCACAAATGTCCAGACAAGGAGGTAGATTTTGAGAGCAGTGAGGGTCACACAGAGAATCAGGAGAATGGTGGCAATTGATAGGATGTCAGTGCAGGTCCTCATCAGGCTCTCCAGCTCGAATACTTGTTTAGGCTGGCTGAATGCCTGTTTATTAACTCTATTTTTTATACCAAATTTTGGGGATTTTTGACCACCCCTTGCAATTCTTATCAGGTGCCACCATATTTCTCCATGATATCATTTGCCCTGGGGTCAGAAACATCTGGTCTGGTGGTCTCCATCCTGATATTCTCACCTTTCACTTTTTCTTTTTTATTTTAGAAAAAGCAGCATTTTAATTGATCCTATATATTTAAAATTTTCCATCTGGCAGTAAAAAACAAAAAACAAAAAACCCTCTTGACAATTTAATTTAAAACATCAATTTTACATTGTATTTTGTTGTGGCACTGCCTGAGATATTAGATCATAGAATGAGAGAAGGATAATGCTTTTGATATAATTCCAATTATAGAAAACCTGATGTCCAGATAAATTCAGTTAATTGGCCAAAACACAACTAGTACACGGAAAAGTTTAAACTATTAAACTAAACTTGTTTTTCTCTATACACTTAAACTATGCATATGTAATGGAACTCTCATTTAAGGCAAAATGAATAAAGCAAAAGACTTCATAAATTCAAAACAAGGATACATATGACATCAAAAAGGGCAGTATTAATGATCTGATTGCTGTAGATATGAAATATGAGCAAAACACCATACTTAGATCATCTAATAAAGGAAGAAATATTTTTAAGCATCTTTAATAATTTCATGTTCTTAAAACTACCTCATCTGTACAGAAAGCACAAAGCAAAAAAGATTCATGAATGAGAGAAACAAAATGCAGTACAAATTGTAGAAGCCCAAATTCAGGCAAAGATAATTAAATTTTTAACATTTTTTCATCATTATTCTTGCTGGTTTATGCATATTTCTTTTTTTTTAAATTTTTATTGTTGGGGTAAAAATGGGAGTTCATAACCCACTTGAATCAAAGTGTGAAATATGATATATCAAGAACTATGTAATGTTTTGAACAACCAACATTAAAAATCACCTTTCACTCTTATCAGGAGAGGAAAGCCTGCAGAGGCTTTACTCATTTTATCAGAGTGAGGGGAAGTAATTTGTCTGAGGCCATATTAGAGGGTTTTGTGGGTGTGCCTGGTGATAAATGACTCTAATAATGACCTCAGGTTTCAAACTGGATTTTTTTTTAAATGGAGTGAGAAGCTGATGTGACACCATTTTTGAGAAACCAGCCTCTACCTCAGAGAAAAGCCTGTCCAAAGGGGGGAGTTATCCTTGTCCTTGGAAAAACCCAGAGTGCTCCTAGGCACACACCCACCCTGCTTAGTTGTTTGTCTGTAAATAACTGGAGAGCTCTTTCATGCCAGGTGACCCTAACTCAGTTACACTAGGTTAGGACCCATAGCAACCCCCTAGCAACCACAATCAGCATAAGACAGGGAAAATACCTGAAATGTCAGGTAACCTTCCAAGTAGTTTTGGTGATTGGTAACATGATTAGACAACCCTGCAAGTTTATCATATACACTCTTGCAACCCCTCATGGCCTAAACCAATCAGTTCAAATGTATCCACCACTTGAACTAACCAATCACCCTTACCCAACTTGTTTCTGCAAATGAATGTGCTAATCAATGTTAAGAGTTGTTTGACTTTCCTGCGATGTGAAATGATTGCCTGTGTGATGTGGTGATGCATACAGTATCCCCCCAAATCTTATTAATCCTCATTGTATTAAGGATAGGCTCTCACTCTTTGGGACTCCTGTATCTGAAATGGTTGTGAGTCCAGGCTTGAGCTTACAATAAACATTCTTGTGTGATTGCATTGGATTCAGCTCCTGGAGGTCTATCGGGGTCCCATGAATCTGGCATTACAGTAGTTGCTTAGGCTCAGGCCTAAGGCCATTCTCACACAACCCCTTTCACCTTGACAGCTCTTCTGCTGATAAACAGAAGCCATAACACATAACTCCTGTCTTCATAGACTTGATCTCTTGAGTCCAGTGTCATTTCAAGTTCTGAGTCTAAAAAGACATATTTATTTTCCCTGACATTTTCAATAAAGCACAATAAAGTCTTAGAAATAGCTTGGAAGAATAACAATGTTATACTGCAATGTTATCATGAACTTTCATATTGCTTGCTGTGTGTGACTGTCCAGTATGTTAAAGGCCTTGAGGATATGTGAAAAATATGAATTTAATAGGGAGGACTCTGGAGAATTTTTTTTTCTTTGCCTACTGTACACACATCCTGAGGCCATATGAGAATCTTTGTTAGAGGTCATTTCTCAAGGAAGAGAACATGATCACAAAGGAATAAATTAACCTAGATATTATGAAATAAATCTAATATATATTTGATTAAAATTGAGGACATATATGAGCATGCCAATTAGAATCATTTCAATCACATTTATTTAGTTATTTTAATGTTTTGCTTACTATCTGCATTAGACATATCATTGACCTGCAATTCAGGGAAATACTGTTAATTCTAGTACTGAATTTACCAGGTTTTGTCACTTTGATATATTACTTATTGCCATAGGATCTCTTGTTCTACAGTGTATATATTTATAAATTTACACATTCTAGAAGGTTTTAGGAAGACAAAAGAAAATATGTATTAAAAGAGAAGTTAAAAAATCTCTTTAAAATTAATGTACCATTGCTATGGTTATTACATAGCATTTTCCTTTTAAGAATGTATTAACCAGCAATATGTATATAACAATAGCATAATAACAAAATATGGTACAAACAAATAAATATAAATTAATAAATCTTATATGATTTATTTTATAATAATTTTGGTAAAATATACTCAGAGGTGAAAATAAACATTTAAATAATGATACATGTACATGTCCATTTTTATTAAGGAATAGTGAAATACATCTATTTTTGTAATATACTTTTGTTCATGAAAGCATCATAAGTATTATTATCAAATATTATTGTAGCTGCACAAAAAATTAAAAATCTAAATTTTACATATCTCAGTAAATAAATGACTTTTAGTGACTGAAATGTCTGAGTCTGTTATTGTGAAACACACTCAGTAAAATATGCTCTGAAGGAAACCTCAATTTGAAAATATAAAAACATAGAAAGGAGTATTTAGAGTTGTTTTACCATGAGATTAAATTAATTTTTTTTTGATTCCCGAACAATACTCTGAAGTTTTTATCCTTAAGAAATACATATGAAAGAGTACAGCAATTGGGAGGGGGGATAGTAGGGGATAGGAAAGGTAGCAGAATACTACAGTCACTAATATGGCATTATGTAAAAATGTGAATGTGTAACCGATGTGACTCTGCAATTTGTATTTGGGGTAAAAATGGGAGTTCATAACCCACTTGAATCAAATGTATGAAAGATGATATGTCATGAGCTTTGTAATGTTTTGAACAACGAATAAAAAAAGAGAAAAAAAAAGTACAGCAATTCAGTCTCTGAGTAATGCAAGCATAAGAGAAAGATGATAAGAATATTAAGTAAGCCTCAAAAATCTGAGGATCATGAAATAAATAAATTCTTGGCAAGAAAATATCTAGAATCAATTTTGATGTAAAGTCAAACTAATAAGCATTCTAATTTACCAAATCTTAATGATTTAATATATTAGAGAAAAGAAATCAGAATTCCAAGCAAAGACTTGACAAATGGGTGTGCACAACAAGGTTTAACCTCAGAAAATTTCATACATCCCCTGTGTCTGTCCATGTGTCTCTCTCACATCTTTCCACTGTGACACCAAAAACAAAAATAATGAAAAACAAGTTTTTGAGTAATTATATTTAAGTCTAAAAACAGTTAAAGAAAATGGCTCTCTTTACCTATTTTTAGTAGTAATTTGCCTTAGTATTTCTTCAATAATTAGTGATCACCCTGTGCTTGTTGCTCATAATATAGAATGTATAGAACCACCCAGAATTAGTGCTATCAGAGCAAAAAGTGCTACAGAACAGTAGGAGCTGAAGAACAAGGCCAAAGCCAGTGCAGGACCACACAGCATGTAGGGCTATCTCAAGGAGGAATGGAGGTGGTCTATGAGGTATGACCTCCCTTAGTCAAGACAAAGGACAGACTAGGAAACACTGTCATAGAAAATATTTTTCTTCAAATCTTATATTTTAATGGATACATGATAAGAATCCAGAAGTTAAATATAAACTAGCACATTTACATTCATTTATAGGACACTTTTACTTTTAGTTCACTAGATTAGCTAATTTTAATGCCTTTCACCATGTCCTAATTGATATTCTAGCTATGGTAGATAACTATTTCTTATTCAATTTTTACCAGGTAATTTACAAAGGACTCCATTACATAATACAGTCATTTTTAAAAATTCTAAAGCAACAGATAAAATATCAGTAATATCACAGGATATGAAGTCTGTGTAGACACCATGGTCTTTATGTTTAGCTCCTAGTTTAAAGAAAGGTTGACCGGCTAGGAAGTTTAGTTTGAAACCTTATCTCAAAAAACTTGAAAGAACTTCTCATTGTCTTTAGATAGGCAGACTCCTGGTAACTCAGGGACAACTGTGGGTTTTGCACCTCTACTCATGACCACTTTTTTTCCTTTCTGGAAGACTAAACTCTTTGAAGACTCACATTTTCACTCAGTAGTAGGAAATTCTCTTTTTTCAAAATTTATTCTTCTGCACCGATTTTCTATGTTTTCTCTCTTAAGAATCTTTTCAACATTATCTTCCAGGTTTTATAATAGCCGTCTTTTTTTTTTCTTTTTTAATCTTGTTTTTAATATACAAATTCTCTAATCTTTGAGTTTTGCACCTGGTTAGTTATGATTCGTCGAGCTCAGGTTTGAAAAAATATTATCTTGAAGTTAATAAAGTTTCAATCATATGTATTAAGATAAAGAAAGAGTTTTAAAATTACCCAATTTGCTATAATATTTAAAGTACAATAATTTTAAATGACAAATATTTAAATACATTAATTTTTTTCTCACTTGTAAATCTTAATGAAGGCATAAGATTCTTCTTACTTATAATTTTACCTTATGAAATATGCTTTTTCATTTATTATTCATGTAAAATTATTAATAGAAATTCATCACTGGTTAAGAGACATCAGTCAGCCAAGAGGCAAGTTAAATAAAAATTCAAGTTTTTCTCCATACACAAAATAACTTTCTGAGTATAATTTATGATGGAAAAAAAAGCCTTCAAGATGGCAAGTAGCACAAACAAGTTTGCTGAAGGCTGAAACTGACTCTGAAGGTGCATGCCTCTCCCACAGCACAACACAACAAAGTGAAGGTTTCTAAGGCCTGGGAGACTAACGTGGACATTTTTAATGGAGACATGTACTCTTGTGATACTAACAAATTGTAGAGGAAAAATGATTCATAAAAACCCATGAAATGCAGGAACCCTGGAGTTCTGATTACTACCTCAGATGTAAGCCACCCAGGACACCTGCCTGACCATTAGATTTTGTTTACTTTAGACTTTTTAGAGTGAGAAATAAACATTTATTAAATAAATCACTGAGATGTGGGGTTCTAAGCAACATTTATTTTCTCAACTATACAGTCTAAAACATTATTCCTAATGGGTTGAAGCACAAGTCTCTGGGACATATTTTTCAAGGCTTTTTAATTTTACTAAAATATTCATGTAATGTGCCACATTCTTTTCCAAATTACTTAAGGAACAATATCAAAGATTTGACATTATGCTTGACCATACTTAGGGAGTCACTTCAAGAACTGTAGAGTCATTTTTCCACTCACACCAAGATGATATCATATTTACATAAAGAGTGAGTTTTTAGGTTATTTGTGGTATATATAAGGTACAAATTCTATTCAAAATATTAGCAAAAGAAAATACAATCATTGTCAGATGAAGTCCTGATATGTAAAAATAAAATCAGTGAAAAAAATTCCAAGCTGGATATGGTGGTGAATACCTGTAATATTGATTGGTTCTAGGCGCTAAGGCATGAGAATTGCAAGCTCAAAGCCAGTCTCAGAAATTCTGCAAGATCCAGTCTCCAAAAACAAAATATAGAGCTGGAGTTTGGTTCAGTAGTTAAGCGCCTGTGGGTTCAATTCCTGATTTAAATAATAATGCTAATAATAATTCTAAATGATATCATGATAAACACAATAAAAATTTGTAACTAAACATCTTTTTTCCTTTTTTTGGGGGGGTGGGTGGTACTGAGGATTGAATCCAGGGCCTTATGCATGTGAGGCAAGCACTCTACCAACTGAGCTATACCCCCAGCCCTATAACTGGACATCTTACTAGACTCTAGCTTCCTTCTGTGACTTTTGTGCTTTTCCTTCTCTTATTCGATACTTTCTGCCCAAATTTTCTCCAAAATCAAAAAAAAAAAAAAACAACAACAACAACAACAACAACAAAAAACCTCACTGCTTCCACAAATTATCTTCATAAAGGAAAATTTCTGGAACATCTTCAGCCCTTTGGTAAGAATTGTCAAGCCTTCTATTATGAGTTAAAAAATCTATCCTGTTCTTTAATTCTGTTCTTCTGCCTGTTTTTCTGTCCTTCTGTTACAATAAGAGAGGTAAATAGGGAGCCTACATCATGGGAACAAATTTTTACTCCTCACACTTCAGATAGAGCCCTAATATCCAGAGTATTCAAGAAACTCAAAAAATCAAACAATAAGATAACAAATAACCCAATCAACAAATGGGCCAAGGACCTGAACAGACACTTCTCAGAGGAGGACATACAATCAATCAACAAGTGCATGAAAAAATGCTCACCATCTCTAGCAGTCAGAGAAATGCACATCAAAACTACCCTAAGATACCATCTCACTCCAGTAAGATTGGCAGCCATTATGAAGTCAAACAACAACAAGTGCTGGCAAGGATGTGGGGAAAAGGGTACTCTTCTATATTGCTGGTGGGGCTGCAAATTGGTGCGGCCAATTTGGAAAGCAGTATGGAGATTCCTGGGAAAGCTGGGAATGGAACCACCATTTGACCCAGCTATTGCCCTTCTCTGACTATTCCCTGAAGACCTTAAAAGAGCATACTAGAGGGATACTGCCACATCGATGTTCATAGCAGCACAATTCACAATCGCTAGACTGTGGAACCAACCTAGATGCCCTTCAATAGATGAATGGATAAAAAAATATGGCATTTATACACAATGGAGTATTACGCAGCACTAAAAAATAAGAAAATCATGGAATTTGCAGGGAAATGGATGGCATTAGAACAGATTATGCTAAGTGAAGCTAGCCAATCCCTAAAAAACAAATGCCAAATGTCTTCTTTGATATAATGAGAGCAACTAAAAACAGAGCAGGGAGGAAGAGCAGGAGGAAAAGATTAACATTAAACAGAGACATGAGGTGGGAGGGAAAGGGAGAGACAAGGGAAATTGCATGGAAATGGAAGGAGACCCTCATTGTTATACAAAATTACATACAAGAGGTTGTGAGGGGAAAGGGAAAAAATAAACAAGGGAGAGAATTAGATTACAGCAGATGGGATAGAGAAAGAAGTTGGGAGGTGAGGGGAGGGGGGATAGTAGAGGATAGGAAAGGTAGCAGAATACAACAGTTACTAGTATGGCATTATGTAAAAATGTGGATGTGTAACCGATATGATTCTGCAATCTGTATTTGGGGTAAAAATGGGAGTTCATAACCCACTTGAATCTAATGTATGAAATATGATATGTCAAGAGCTTTGTAATGTTTTGAACAACCAATTAAAAAAAAAGAAAGTGAAAAAAATTGTAATTTATATAACTGCATAGTTACAATTATGGTTTACATTGCTTTCTTGCCTTACAACAATTAATTATCTCTAAACCCCAATACTCGTGCTTTGATTTTTCTTTGGGTTCAGCTACATCACCATGGTGGTTACAGGTCTTAATTCAAGCAGTTTTTGTTTGATCTCATCCTGGCTTCCTCCCTCCCATATATTATGTTCAAAATTTTTTGTGCTTGGTGAGACTCTTAGTGAAGATACATCTCATATACCAGTTTTGATGTAATGAAGTGTCTTTTTGCAAATGTAGTGGATGTAATAAGTGGATGTAATATTGGGACTTCATGGAAATAAGTGACTACAGTGTCTTCCTGTCCTGCTATGAGATCTTTTTCATGGTATAAAAACATTGTCTTTATCCCTGTTTATAAAACTTGAATTGATGGAGTATACAAACCAAGCTTCATGTAATTCTTACCTCCATGTCTACATTGTATAGAGTACTTGCTATTTTTCAGGGCTACTTTACTTTAGGGAACTCTGAAAATTCTTTTATAACATATAAGTAAAGAAAACAATATTGGGCGTGTTCAAATTTTTCAGAAAAATCTGAGAGCAATTATTAATGATTGACAGATAATCTGACTGAGTTTCCCAGAGTTTAAGTGATATATCATAATTCATAAAGATACTAAGTGAGAAAACCTAAGATTAAAATGAAATCTAGCTAAGGTTTTTCACCTAAAAAATACTGTAATATTCACAAGGTCTTACACCAAATAAATTATGAGGCAAGGCTCTTACTTTATTGGCTTCTCCATTTAATATTTTCATTTAGAAACATTTTATTAGAAACATAATAGTATTTCTGATGATAAATATATAAGAAAATATTCAACACCTTCAACATCCACAATGTTCAACAGAAACCATGTAAAGTAGAATTTTTATATCTTTATATCATATTTTTAGAAAAAGCACTTATAATCTGATAGTTAAAAGCATTTTTTTGAATTGTGCTACTATAAACATTGTTTTAGCTGTATTCTTGTAGTATGCTGTGTTGTCCTCAGTATATGAATTGATAAAGAAAATGTCCTTTTTGGGGCTGGGGATGTGGCTCAAGTGGTAGCACACTCGCCTGGCATGCGTGCGGCCCGGGTTCGATCCTCAGCACCACATACAAACAAAGATGGTGTGTCTGCCGAAAACTAAAAAATATTAAAATTCTCTCTCTCTTCTCTCTCTCTCTCTCTCTAAAAAAAAAGAGAAAATGTTCTTTTTATACAAAATGAGATATTGCTCATCATTAAAGAGAATGAAATCATGGCATATGCAGGTAAATGGATGGAGTTGAATAATATTATGCTAAGTGAAATAAGCCTATCCCCCAAAACCAAATGCTGAATATTTTCTCTGACATAAAATTTCTGATATTTAATGGAAAGGAGGGAGAAGCATGGGAGGAATAGACAAACTATAGATAAGGCAGTGGGGAGGAAGGGGGAGAAAGGGAACATGGGGTAGGAAAGTGGTGGAATGAGATGGATGTCATTACCCTAAGTACATGTATGAAGACATGAATGGTGTGACTCTATGATGTGTACAAGAGGTATAAAAAATTGTACTCTATATGTGTAATATCAATTACAATGCATTCTACTGTCATATATAGCAAATTAGAATAAAATCTAAAAATTGTGTTATAAAAGACTGTGAGCAAATTCAGAGAAAATAAAATATTTAAAAACAAAAAAAATAAAAAAGCATGTTTACATATGTTGAAAATTTTATATATATATATTCCATTGTGAAGTTTGTAATACCCAAGAATAACTGTAACATATTATGAAAAAAAAAACACAGCAAATACTTTTGAAGCAACTAAAATATATTCATTTGTTAAAAAGTAATATATTCTCTCATTTAAATCTATTCTTTGAGTGAGAGAGAGAAAATTAGAATGCAAAGAGTGATTAAGAGAGTAAATCAAAATAGGTAGAAGTGGAAAATTAAATGTACAAATGAAGAAAGAAGTCTTAAGTCCTAGAGAGAGAATCCATGCTAGAAATAAGCAAAGTAGGGAATGCATGATAAGACTGCGAAGAATCACAGGTTATTCATCCTCTGTAAATCTCTGAAAACTTATTTTCTTGGGATAAAAATAACATATGGAACTATTTCTCATAAGTTTAGACACGATTTTGTAATTAATTTTCCATGAAAGTTTATTAAATAATATCAATACTAGATCTTTCTGGAATTTTTCTTCAAGTCAATGAAATCTTTTGTATATTTTAGAATGTGTGTGTACATGTGCACTCTAGAACACTATGTATAAATGTATATATGTATATGTGTTTTATCTAAGGTTAACTTTTATATGTATGTGAAATAATTTGATTCTTCAATATTTTTCTAAATAAAATGGTAAATAAAATATTTTTGTAGAAAATATAATGTGAGTTATCTGTTTACTTTTAAAGTGTCTGAATTTTTTACATGACTGGCTTCATGAAGCCAGTTTCTATATTTTAAATAAAAGATGTGTTTGAATAAAAACATTTTAAGAAAGCCTCCACTCAATGATGTATAAAATTCCCTATTAAAGAGTATTGGCCATTTTTAATTTTTTTTTAGTAGAAAATGTTTCCCATAAAAAGAAGCAATGGATGTAAGTTCACCACAGTACCTTAAATCACCTTTCATATAAACCTATGGCAGAGATGCTAAGAAGATTATATTTCAAAGCACAATGGATCTCAAACATCAAATAAAACTCTAGGCTTCATGAAACCAAAAGAAAAGATTTTACTAGCATTTTCTATTTACCACAGAGCCTTCTCTCACTGAAGTAGGCAGTCCTCTGCTAAATATTTCATCGCATACTCTTGGTGTCAACATTTCCTATTCTTCTATAACAATCACTAGAGGTCCAGATGTCCCCTCACAGTCAGAATTCTATTTTCTTCTATAGAGTATGCTCAAAAAGCAAAACAAAGAAAATTTCATGGAAAAGGACTTTTTCACTCATATTTTCCTGTCTTTTTTTCTGGAAACAAACAGAAGGGCTCTGACTTCAAAATTGTTGTCACCATACTTTACTACAATTTTCTAATCCCAATATTGGACTGCAGCAATCTCTTCTGTGGGAGCCAGTGTTGAGGGTCTTCTGCTGCTGAACAGAGGCCACACAAGCCATGTGGAATGTGGATGAGCCATGTCATGTCTTGTGAGCTGCATGGCTTTCACATTTACTTTCTAAAGGAGTTAACCTGATGTGATATAAAAGGTCCTGTATCATATAAATTCTGATTTTCTTAGAAATTGGCCATCTTTATTCAGCTCAGCTAGTGTGCTGCTCCTAATGGTCTCTGCATTAATATTAGTTCAACACAAAAGAGCAGTGGGCCTCAACTATTATTTTCCACCTGTTTCAATCCAAATATTCTTCAGGACTACTTCCGGATTTTTTGTATAAAAAGCCCACTCCTCTTATATAGGTTAATATACCAGTGGATTAAAAGGCACTATTTTTATAGTTTTATGACTCTAATTAGCTTGAATGCTTAAAATGGACTTAAGTTATAAAATTGCAGTAAATGGTATGGTGTATGTGCATCAAATCACTGTATCAGTGTGAAGTAAATTTTTGGATACTTAGATCAAGAAAGCAGAGGCATGGGTGAGAAATTCTACACATCAAGAAACAGCTGAAAGAGCTGGGGTTGTGTCTGGAGCTGGGATAGTGACTCAGTGGTAGAACACTTGCTTAGCATGTTTGAGGCACAGGGTTCCATCTAAGCACTGCATATTAAAAAAATAAACAAAGTAAAGACCAATCAACATCCCAAAATGTATATAAATAAAGAAAGTGCTTAAGTACTTTCTCAAAATTAGTCTATGCAGTTTTAAGAAATTAAGAACAAAATGAAATATTTCACCCCTTGTAGTTATTACCTTCAATAAAGTGCTTCTTATAAATTTATTTCTTCTTTGTTATCCTGTGAGGAAATTACAAAGTTAAAAATTCAGTTCTATGTTCTCAGCCAAAATAATAATTGAATATCAGAGTTTTTCCTTCCTATGCATAAATCACCACCCTTAATGTTATTGTAGGAGAAATTAATAAACACAGAAAGCTTGGCTATTCTCACAAAGTTCATGTAAACATGTTAAATAATCAATTGTGATTTGCCACCAATGCAGATGTCTTGTTGCCATTTGGAACACATGAAGAGGTGATGCATTGATGGCTATTTCAGTTTCAAGAGAAAAATTTCCCTGCCTTCATTTCATGGTAGGAGAATGAAGAAAGGCCACTGGACACTAGCTACCTCACAGGACTTAGCATTTGTGCCTAATTTATTTTGTAGAACAACTGAGGGACAAGCTTAAGAAATATGGGTGGGATCCTTCTGACCCTGGCCTGGCCCCAGCGCGTCTGCGGCACACATGCCTTCACCCAGAAAGTTAAGTCAGGGGGGAGCCAAGCATGGCCAACCCCGGCTCCCCGCCCCCTTTGAGGCCTGGCCAGCTCCCCCGACCCATCACGCCGCTGACCAGCCCCCTGCAGTTGCTTCCCATCAGCTGGCAGCGACGTGCCCCTCGCCCCCTGTCCCTGTCGCTGACGCAGGCCGGCTGCTGGCCGAGCAAGGGCTCCCCTCCTTCTTCTCCACCTCCTCCTAGAGGCTCGGCCCGCACAACGCCTGGGACACTCCGCTTCATCTTCACACACCCCCAGCACTTCCCCAGTCCTGCCTCCCCTTGCCCGTCTCACACCTGCACTGCACCCTCAAAGAACGCACCTTCTGGGGAGTCACCTGCCCAGCCCAGCCACGCTGAGCCGGAGCCTCGGATCTCTTCAACCCCACATCGGCCTGGGCCTCGGGTACTCGCTCCTCCAGTGGGGGCCGCCCACGCCCCCGGCCTCCCTGCGCGACCTTGGCGCTCACCTCTGGCCTCAGCCGCGGGCTGCAGCCTCGCTCTGGGACTCGACTCTGAGCTCTCTCAAGGAGCTAGAGCGCCTCTTTCTCACCCCGGCTCCCTGCCGCTTCCCGCCCTCCCCATCCCCAAACTCAATTCCCCAGCTCCACAGCGACTCCAGGATGCAATTCCTGTTTTCCGCACACCGGGGGAGCAGCCTGCACCCCAAAACAGCCCTCTCAGGGGCGCACAGCTTAGGCATGCAGGAAGGGCAGTCGCTGCTGGGGGTGGGGAAGAGGCGCCCTGCCCTAGCCTCCCACCCGCCCTCGCAGTCCCTGGGGAAGGCGCGGTTACTAGCTCCAGTGGGTCCCGCCCTCTGGTGCCAGCTGCCTTGGGCGCTGACCTTCGCCTCCTAAGCTGTACCTGAGGCTGTGGCCACCATGTTCCCATGCTAATAACTGCTGCCTGGTAGTTTATTTCAATGGCGATCCTACCTCAACTCTCTCCTCCTCCCCCACTCCTCCTCCTCCTCCTCCCTCCTCCTACTCCTCCTCCCCTCCTTCTCCTCCCCCTCCTACTCTTCCTCCACCACTTCTCCTCCCTCTCCTCCTGCTCCATTCCTCCTCCTCCTCCTCCTCCCCCTCTCCTCTTAGTCCTCCTCCTCCCCTCCTCCTTCTCCTCCACTTCTCCTCCAGCTCTCCTCCTCCTCTCCTCCTCCTCCCCTCCTCCCCCTCCTCCTTCTCCACTTCTCCTCCTCTTCCTCTCCTCTTCCTCCTCCACTTTTCCTGCTCCTCTACCTCCTCCTCTTCCTCTCCTCTTCCTCCTGCTCCTCTTCCTCCTCCACTTCTCCTCCTCCTCCACTGCTCCTCATCCTCTCCTCCTCCCCTCCTCCTCTCCTCCTCCTCCTCCTCCACTTCTCCTCCTCCTTCCCCTCCTCCCCCTCCTACTCCATGTCTCCACACTTGCAGAGAGAAATAGACCTGGAAGCTCTCCAGCAGAGGAGGGGGCTCAGGAGCCAGGTCATTTCTCCCTCTGCCTCCCAGGCAGTGACTGCGGCCAGTCCTGTCACTGGAGAAAGGACTGGGTGGAAACTGGCCTCCCATGTCCCGGAGGAGGGAGCAAGTTGGACTGATAAAATAGAAAAAAGAAAGAAAGATGGGTGGAGGGCATAGGAGGTGGAAAGTTGGGGCAATTATCCCTGGGCCATCCAAGTTTTTCAGTATCTCTCCACCAAATTAAAAGTAATAATAATTTTTAAAAAAAATCATGAGGAGAAAAAGCACTTCTGAAGCCATCAACATTTTTCTTTCTTTTTGGTCTCCACCTTAGAACCTAAAAGATTTTATGCTGCTATTTTCTACCAAATCCAATGATGTTTCTGCAGAATTGTGGGGGAAAGGCATTTTCAAATTTTTAAAAGTCTTTCTGGATGATTTGCACTTATTCTTTTATTAATTATGGTTTCTTTATAGTATATCCTAAACATAATTTTAATATTGTCAATTTTTCTTCTGTGTCTTAACAAATCTTTTTTTTTCCTCCATTAACAGCATTAGTATTCATTCAAAAAATTCTTTTTGTGTGTGTGTGTTAAAAAATCATATTTCCCATGAACTGAAAGCATCTCCTGTTAATACTCTAACCTGAGAACATAGTAACTTAAGAATAAGAAAAAAAAAAGACTTTTTTAAAGAAACTCAAATAAAAACTATTTAATTCAATAATATTTTGCATTTACCTATAGTTGGAAACTAATCTTTATCTTAGCTACAATGTCCATCATTTGAATACAGTGAATGTTGGCTCTTTCTCCCTCACTTGCCCAAGCCAATCCCATGCTGATGCCATCTTCCCCACTCAGGCCTAACATTTTCCCCAGGTTCCAGAGTTCCAGGCCCAAGAATTCCTAGAAGAAACACTGGTTTGATCTCAGGGTCTGCCAATTCTTTTTCTTGGCCTGGTGTGGGGGCAGAAGTTTTCCTCCTTGCTGCTCCTCTCCATATGTCTTCACACAAATGGAGCAATATGAATGCCAACAGGAATTTTTGAGTGGCCATACTGTGCTAAGGGTGGCAAAAATTGGTGGTGGCACAACCCTACTGGACCTTGTCCCCTGGGCAATGGAGAGTGTACCGCCTTCATGCTGTCAGAAGGAGATGGGGAAAGGCAGGTGCACAAGGATGGTTGTGCTCTTGGCCAGGTTGGGCTCAGGTGGGTGCCAATGTGTGTTTTAGCTTTACTGGAGTGATCCAGGCCTATAATGCTAAAAGTGATGGGAGGTGGGCACCAGGATTTGAGCCCCAGGCCTTAAAAGATCCAGGTATCCTGGGAGCTCAGGACAGGGTTATTCACAGAAGGGTAGCTCTCCATTAGATTGCAGTAGAGGGGCTGTGGGTTACCTTAGAAGGCCAGGGTCATGGCCACTTTTTAAGTTACAGGGTGGGGTGGGGTAGGGGCAGGAAAGTGGATGTTATGGTGCCCAAAAAAAGTATATGTGGTGGGAGGGATTAACATGATCTTCAATGATGTAAACACACATCAAAATTTCATTAGGATATTATCTCACACCAAGATGGAGAAATATATATATATATATATATATATATATATATATATATATATGATATGTAATATATGGATATATATGGATATATACTCCTGGTATATATCTTTGGATATACATATGAGATACCTTCATAACCATGTTTATTGTGGTACTATTTACAATAAGATATGGAATCGACATAGCTTCATTTCAAAAGATGAATGTAGGAAAAAAGTGTCATACACACACAATGGACACATATTTTGTCATAAGGAAGAATAAAACATCTCATTTGCACAACAATAGATGGAATTAGATATTACTGTGTCACATAAAATTAGTTATGAAAATATTTGTACCATACAAATTCTCTCACTTGTGGAAACTATAGGAAGGGCAATGAGAAGAAGAAAAATACAGATTATTTGTAGAACATAATGGGATGAGAGAGAGAGAGACAGAGAGAGACAGAGAGAGCATCCAAAGAGGTATATTCAATCAAAGCCTGCTATATGCAAGTATGCAAATAGAATAGTCAAACCCATTAATTCTAGATTTGATGTAATTGAAGCATTAATGTAGAAATATAAATATAATGCAAGTTCAGTAACTTTAAGGAAAAAAAAAACTATGTGCAAGTTCTGAAACTAAAACTGTTACAAACAACCATACTTGAATATTTTAATAGCAATGATATTGACAATGATTTCTGGGAAATGACATACATTAGTCAGTTGCACATTCTACTACAAAATACCTGAAGAAACCAATTTAGAAAGAAAAAATACCCATGTTCCTTAGTTTGGGGTGTTGAATAGCATTGTGCCTTCCTTGCTCAGTTCTGGAGAAGGCCCTGAATTTTGGCATACCCGGATGAGACCATGTGTGCAAGAAAATGCTCACACCTCAAAACAGGAAGAAAATAGAGAGCAGAGTTGGGTCCCACAATCTAATGGGCAGGCCTACTGACCTAAGGACATACACCTGCACCCTTCCAACAGTCTCACAACCATCCAGTTGCACCAATGGGAGACCAGACATTTAAAGCATAGGCCTATAGGGTACATTCAATATTTCGTCTTTAACATGATACCAGAAGCATGAGCTACAATACAGAAATAGAGAAGCAAGACTATGTGAAAACTCAAAGGTCCCGCTTAGCAAACAATACAAGAGTGAGAAGGCAACAGAGTGAGAGAATAGATTCCCAAACCAGATATATTAGCATATTCCCAAACCAGATATTCTCAACAAGGAGTTAATATCTAAAGTACAGTACTAACTCAAGAACAAGTAAAAAATGAAAACCCAATTGAAAATGGTCAAAAAATTGGAAAAGATGTTTACTCCAAAATGCATAGAAATGAAAAAAAATGTATAAAAAGTTTTCAGCTTTAAGAATCATCATGATAATTACTATCAAAATCATAATGATAGTAAGTAAAACTTGGTAAGAAGGCTATCATTGAAAAATGTGTGGTCCAGGATTTGTGGAAGTTTGGACACTTCTTTACTGGATTTTTAGTTTTGGCCAGGCAGGTATTTACATATTTATGTCATATATATTTGTTAAGAGGAGAGATCTCATTAAAATATTTTTACCATGATGAAAAATTACAATCAATAAAGTAAAGTTAAGGGTATATCCTCAGGTAATAGATTGAATTGTGATGGTTACATGATTTTTAATAATTACATGAAAATAAATATTTTTTTTAGATTGTCTGAATATTTGGAAATTTTTAACCAAAAAATCTATTTTAAAATATTTAAAATAAGTTACTCAGCATTTCTACTTCCAGTGGAAATAAAAATGTTTGTAAAAGAACATATATATGTGCAACTATTCATAACTTTATAATTTAATTTACATATATATCTTTTTTAATTTCTTTGTTTAGTTGCAGATAATTGCTATATCTTTATTTATTTTATGTGGTGCTGAGGATCACACACAGTGCCTCATACATGCAAGGTAAGTGCTCCACCACTGAGCCACCACTCCAGTCTGACACAAGTATATCTTTATGGTACAATATAGTAATTTGACACATATATTAATAAGAATGGTGTAATTAGCATTTTTGCCTCCTCAAATACTTATCATTTCTCATTGTTTATCACGTTTACTTTCTTCTAGTAATTTTGAATCATATCATATATTGTTGTAGATATACAATAGAACACAAGAACTAGTCAATCCTACCTGTGTTTGTGCCCATTTTAAAATTTGCCTACAACTAAAGTTTCTAAATGTTCAGCACTTTTTTTACATATTCATAAAATGTCAAATTATTTAAACATAATTAAAATGATGCCTGTAATCCCAACAGCTTGGGAGGCTGAGGCAGGAGGATCTTAATTCATATCCACCCTCAGCCACTTAGAAAGGTCCTAAGAAAATTAGAGAGTCTCTGTCTCAAAATTAAAAAAAAATAAAAAGATAAAAGGGCTAGGGATGTGGCTCAGTGATTAAGTGATCCTGGGTTTCATCCCTGGTGCAAAGAAAATAAGTAAATAAATAAATAGATTAAATAAAATAAGTAAACTGCTTATCCACAGAAAAGCATGGATGAATCAAAACACTATTTTGAACAAAAACATAGACATCAAAGTGTATATCATGAGAGACTGGGATTTTGCCTCAGTGGTAGAGTGATCACCTAGCACATGTGAGGCACTGGGTTAAAACCTCAGTGCCACATATAAATGAAATAAAGATATTGTGTCCACCTACAACTAGAAAATAAGTACTTAGAAAATAAATATTTTAGAAAAGCGTATATCATGATTTTTTTTTCAGTCTAAAATGTTTCATTAGTGATTAAATTAATACATTGTTCAAAATCAAAGCTAAGTTGCATATGGTCAAGGCAGTTAAAAATTGCACTAGATTTTTTTTTTTCATTAGTGAATATGACTCTTGTGGTGAGGGTGTTGAATCCTGCAGAAGAGGAACAGTTACTGGTTTGGTTTGGTGCAGGTAAATTTTGGGATGATCCCCTGGTTTATGTTGTAGCTAGTGGATTTGCAGAATCCTGTGGTGAATATATGCCTTGGAGGACCTAAAATTCTCTGTGAAGATTGAATTTAGGCTAAAATATGACAAGCTTAGTGTGTTGAAACTGAAGTTATTTTCTCCCAATAGCCTGAGACCACAACTCAGTTATTACAACATCCATAGAAGATGTAAGTAGGCCTATCTATCATCACTTTATTGGTGAGGTTTTTTTTTTTTTTCTCCCTCAGAATTGCTCCATCAGTTGACTTTTAGGTATGATGTGAAAAGCAGCATGAAGAAAAGTAAAACCTTCTGCATAGATTAAAATAAAAAAGGAAACTCATGGACAAGCTGAATGCTGCTTAAAAGAGAGTATGAAGGAACTGTCATTCTTAGAGAATGTCAGGATACAGAAAGTTCTTTTCTTTATCTTCAGCCTAATAAAGGCTTAAAGAAAAGCAAAGATCACCCAGTCAATCCTATTGGAGAAATAACCTCCTCTGGTACAAAGACTAAGTGAGTAAATATCCAAATATCAAAGATTTGGTGATGGAAACACTAAACATTCTGACATTCAGTAGAGGTCAGGAGAGTCACATTACAAGGATTTTTTTTTTCAAACCTACAAAAAAGACAAGTGCTATGTACTGATGTTTGTGTGGGCTCTTTCTCATCCAGTGAGGGGTTTCTTGGAAAAGTGTAGAAGAGACTGTTGCTGTGAAGTCACTAATCAAGACCTCTGGAGACCAAGCAGGAAGCAGATCTCATTTTATTGTGCAGTTACCATGTATATATACTCAAGCAGTAGCTTAGCAGATTACTGGCAGCCACCAATGCAATTTCTGGCCAACTGTCCCTTCAGTGACCAATCAAGGAGTGGTCCATGGAGCAAGAGCAGGGACTGCAACACATAGCCTCATGCCAGGGCTGTGCCTAAGGGATATGTGGTTTACTGCTCACACAACCTAGAATGGGAGAGTGGTTTGCCACTCAGACACTCTTAATGTATGCCATGCATGCTGTACTTCATGAACTTGTCCGCACAGATGGTCTCTAAAACATCATTGTGATCTCACCTCTACTAAGGTTTCTTGAGGTGCCAGGTTGTGCCATACTTCTGGTCTATTTCAGATGAGATCATTGTAGTCAGGTGATGCAGGGGTGCATCAACCTCATGACAGGAGTTTTGCTACCTTCACATGGGGACATAGCAGCAAATCTGCTTATAAATAATTGATGCTTGAATTCTCCTTGGACTTGCATTCTTTATCAGAGAACATTAAGTTATAACTTTCTGGCAGTAAAATCTCATCTATCAGCTATAAGATAAATATGGTGTATTAAAGATTAAACATTTTTGTTCAAAATTAAATTTAATCAAACCATGTTCAATATAGCATTTTGTAATTATTAGTTTTATTAGATGTATTATTTGGTAATTTATGATATATATTCTCCTTGTGACAGAACAGCTAATTCAATGGCCTTGTGGGCCTTATTTGCCTCAGGAGGATCCAAGTTGGGTACAGCTCTGAGTTGAGAACATGTCAGCAGGAGGAAATCTCCTGTCTGTTCTTGAAGTCTGTGAAGGGTCTTTGCCACAGCTTCATTAGAATTTTATGTTAGTAATCTATCAAAAAAGTGCTCACATTCTGGACTGTTCCCAAGTGGGTTGCTTTTTACTTCCTCACAAAATATTTTAGAAAATTTTCTTTTTTACAAAACTGTTTATCATTGAGGGGTTTATTGGGCAGAAGCCTTATGGAGTTGTGATATTTAAAAAAAAAAAAAAAAACATTCAGGGTCATTTTCAGGGAGAAATCCCCACATGACCAATTCAGTGGGAAATACATCAGCAGCTGAAAGTCTGGACATTCTTTCCTATCCAATCATGGTATCTTCAGGCATGGCCTGAAGTGTATGTAGACAGCTTTGTTCTGGAAGCATGGCATCTCCTCAGATTTTGTGGTACTGATTGGCATGATCATCAGGAGAGAATCTCAAATCCAGATGTAATTTTTTTTCTCTGCATAAAACTGTTGCTGGTATATAGGTGACTGAGTTGTTTTTTTTTTCACCTGAGCTTTCTATATGTCTGAGAAGCAGGACCTCAAATTCAGAACTCTGGACATTTTTTTAGTTTTATTTTTTTAGGATCTCAGAATATAATACTCTATTTTTATTTTTTCTGTTCACACTCCCAATGCCAACTTGATTACTTCAAAACTAATAAACTGTTTCTCATATTTCAAATAGACACATTATTTTTAACTTTTTTTTCTAACACTAGATGGCACTGTTTTATAATATTCATTTTATTTTTTTAGTTATAGGTGGACACAGTATCTTTATTTTATTTTTATATGCTGCCAATGACCAACCCATGGCCTCACATATGCTAGGCCAGCACTCTAACTCTGAGCCTCAACCCAAGTTCTAGGTGGCACTGTTAGGATTTTTATCCTCCTGTTTGTGAGAATTTACTATGAGAGGAAAAAAAAGAATCATTTGATACTTTCTTATAAAATGCTCATTCTTGTCCTCTCTTATTCTTCCATAGAGAGAGATATCTTACTGGAATGTATTTAAGTTGGGATTCCCCATTGTAGACTTGGCAGGATGATATGTCCTCATGTCATTCTCATAATTTCTCCTGGGTCAGTTGATTCTGAGGTATCCACAGCTGTCATGGCTATATCATTTTGGAGTGTATAGCCCATTTCAACCTGTGTCCTCTCCTACCAAAAGGAAGCAGTCTGAAATATAGTGTGGAGATTATCTGGGGGAGTAGATGGATGCCCTGCACCTGAAATAAATCTCCTGAAACACCCTTCACTGAAGACTTTTTTTTTTCTTTGACTTCTGGCAATACTGCTACATGCTAATGGGCATGCAGTCATCTCTTTGACTTCTTAATTTTAACTTCTTGAATTTATACCCAGAATTAATTTAACCATGTTATATTTTATTTCTCTTTTACATAGTTCAAGGAGTCTACATTATTTTCACAAATGACTTTTTCTAAACCTAAATTTTCACCAACAGTGTGCAAGGATTATTTTTCACATATCCATAGTTTCTTGACCTTTTTATTATTAGATTGTTAACAAAACTATTCTCTCTCTTCTTAGGGGGTAGGCACTTGTGATTGAACTCAGGGGCACTCAACCACTGAGCTACACCCCAAACCTCATTTTGTATTTTACTTAGAGACAGGGTCTCACTGGTTGCTTAGTGCTTCACTTTTTCTGAGCCTGGGCATTGAACTCGAGGTCCTCCTGCCTCAACTTTCCAAACTGCTAGGATTATAGGCATGTGCAACCATTCTTGGTGACAAAAGGCACTCTAATACCTATGTTCAGTATACAAGTGTCCACTTTTTGACTTGTGCATCAAATCTCTCATGGAAGATTGTAGAGTCCAGTCTGTCAAGTAGCCACAGAGAGAATCTATGGAAACCTTTTATGGGAATTCACAACTGTATGTGCTTTCTAACCCCTTCTCTGAAATACTGCTTGGGATTTTAGCAGCTCATTCAGATGCTTGCAAATCAATGGAAAAACAATAGTTTGTGATCTACTAGAGATTCCCATAAGATCACTAAGCTTTATTCCCAAGACTTGAGGTTTTGGAATGACTTTCTGTTTGAGGCCTTGCTGCCTAAGCCTTCTACATTTCTTTTACAGAGTGTTTTACTATATGTGAGGCAATTAGTTTCTTCAATTGAATGGAAGATGTTAAGAGATTAAAGCAGTCAATGTAAAAAAAAATCCTGCTGGGAAAAATTGGCTGTCATGCAATTTTTAGAGGAGGAAGCTGGAGACTGGAACTTTTTGTGTACTGAACACCCATAAATGCATAAACCAAATTATTTGTGATACAACTTCTCTGTCCTGATCACCAGAGTTTTAAGCCCATGGATGCCCCTGCATGAACATAGATAACTATCACTTTTTCTGTGTTCTTATGACTTATTAATGTAAAAATCCTTCCTCACCACAAGCAAAATTAAGACCTAAAGCACAGAAAACTATTTAGAGTTAGGGAGTTATATATATATGGTCCCAATCTTCATCTTCTTGGGGTGACAATGGCTGTTGGTAATTCTGTTCCATTTACATACTACATTTCCTAAGGCTGGAATAAGGCCCAAGTCTACCCTAGCTTTTTAAAATCATCAAGTGGCAGATATTTTCCTAGTTGACCAATTTATATAAATCTCCTCAACTCATTTTTTTTTTTACTTTGCCCAAGAGGAACTTGAAACATAATATTTACATTTAAGATATCCATGGATAGAAAGAGAGTCAGTAGCTCTGATTCATTTATATTCACAACATTGGCCTTTCTTATGACATGCCTTCTATCTTTCGGCTTTCCAGATTGTATACACAAAATATACCAGTAAATTCTGCCCCCCAGTCAATCATTCTTTAGGTTTGGCCATGTCAATCTTTCAAATGTGATGTTGTTCTTGAGGCATTTAGACTTATGTTGTCCTTTCAATTTCTATTAAGTGTAAATAAAGTTTTACATACATATACATTCATCTATGGATTTTCTTTTTTATTATGATTCTTTATTTCTTATTATTATAAAATAAGTTTTTCTTTTAATTCAGAATTTGGGGGCTGAAAATCATGTATAACATATAACATTCCAAATAAATTTTAGAATATTTGCCCTGGTCACTTCTTCCATTAAAAGTAAAATTTGCTAACATTTTAATGAAGTGATGTTGTAGATTTAGGAGAAATTTTACATCTTGATAATGAAGAGTTTTATCATGTACACAGTGGTGTGTATGATCAAGTGTTTTATGTTCTTCTGTATATTTTTATTTTCTCAATCTACATATTTTTAAACATGCATGCATGCAAAATATTACATGTTTGTGACAACGACATAAAATTATGTGATGGCTGACATTTATGAAACTGGATATATTATGATGAGAATGGATTCTGGAAATCATTTTTTCTCACCCTAATCTCTATCTTTCTCACTCTATTCTCTTTATATCTTTCTCAATGCACATTGTCTTTTCTGCATGTTATGGATTTCATCTGTTTGGACAAATATTGACATATCCTTATATGTTATCATGGTTCAAATATGCAGTAATTTTTATAAGCATATGCTTTTGCTGGGGAATGAACATGTATTTTCAATAGCCAGTTTCTTAAAAGAAATAACAACTTTTATTCTCTCTTTAGTTGCTAAGAATTTATTTGCTCCATATGTTTACTGATATTATTTAAATTTGTCTCAGAGATATGATTTTATTTTTCATTTTCAAATTTCTAAAGCTTTTGAGCTATTTTATAATTATTGAACACTTACCTTTCCTATTAAAATGTGGCTATTGAAGTTACTTCCCTTCCTTTTATTAGTACCAGGGATTGAATCCAAAGGCACTTTACCACTGAACAACATCCTACATCTTATTTTTTAATATTATCTTTTGATACATGTTTTCACCTAATTGTTTTGGGCCTCAGTAATTTGTTGAGACTTGGATTGAACTCACAATTCTTATTTCTGAGTATCCTGAGCTACTGGAAGTATAGGAATATACCACCATGAATAGCTCTTACCTTCTTGTTTTCTCTTTTTTCATAAGGGAGGCATATATTTTGTCCTATGTGGAGCAATTAGTTATTCCCAATTTGTTATTTCACTTTGTACACTTTAATGAAAACTTATCATAAATATAAATTGCATTTAAATTTTTTTCTGTTTTGTTATAAAGGTATCATTTAACTTTGAAAACAAAAATCATACTTCTGTCTTTTATTATCATTATCATTTTATTATTTCAGATGATTAAAGAAAGGTGTATCATAGTACTCAGCCACATTTACAGTCCTATCTAAAGTTTACTTTGAGTAAGCATCTCACTAAGATGCTTAAGCTGATCTTAATTTTGCGATTTTTCTTCCTTTTCCTTCCAAGTAGCTGGTTTTATAGTCACCCACAACTAGATACACTATATAAATATCTTTCTTGTAAAAACTTTGCATATCTCATATTTTTCTTTTATATTAAATTATTTTTTAACCAGTGAATGATTTATTAAGTCATACCAGGAAATGATACAATGGCAATTTTTTTTTTTGTTATTCAGATAATCCATTTTTTATGAAGCTTTCTTTGGAAAGGTTGTCATTTTTTTCCCTTTATGGTAGTTCAGTTTCTGTGTTTCATCATTGTCTAAATGGCCAGAGTCTTTTTAAGTATTCTGTCTTTAGTTCCACAGGACTAATTATTCACCTCATTATGAGATCTATATTGATTGCCATAATGTTAAATCCTATTGTCATATGTTGCACAATGTTTTCATTAATGATGGACTTTATGTACTCTAATGACTAAATAATAACCTAGTTATATAGTGGTCTATCTCATCTAAAATTTCATATGTACCCTGCATCATTAGCAAAATAACAGAATCACCTTATGTTGCATTTTCCAGAATGTATCCACATCATTAAATGAGGCATCATTATACATAACATCCATTTTACAAGTATATAATATATAAATAATATTAAAAAATTTACTTTTAATTTTAATTGTATTTTCAAGGCAACATTTGAAATTACTGATACTTTCTATGCTATATTCACTGTTAATATGTTTAAATATTACTTCTTTTTTAGTATTTTTCTTCTATTCTTTACCTATAAAAATAGCTTGTCTCAAAATATTGAGATGAATATTTAGCTAATAAATTCTTAGTTTTATTTTTTATTAATTGTTTAATAGTGTAATTTCTTTTTAACCATAACTTAGACATATTTTTAAGGTTTATTGGTATAGTTACTGTCCAATTTTTGTTTTCTTGAACCCAGGGCCTTGTGCATGTGAGGCAAGCACTCTACCACAGTTTGGTGCTAATTACTATAGCCCTAATTACTATACCTAGTTAAGGTGTATACTTTAATTTTTTCCATAGGAACACATCCATAAAATCAGCTCAATAATCAATTAATTCATCCATTACCCCAAAGTGTTTTCTAATACTCTTTTTTAGTCTCTCCCTGTGCTCATCCCCACCATCTTTTGTGAAATTAATTTGATCTTACAAAGATGTAAATACTTGACTGCATCAAAACTCTATAGATCAATAAATTACAACTGGAACATACTATGGAACTACTATATCTTTTAAGAGATAGAATATTAATGATGCTACAGAGAACAGCTTCATGTCCTCTTGCTTTCACTATAACCTCCTGTCACCCTAGTGGTAACTTCAATTTTTTTTTGTTCCAACTTCTTCTATTAATGTATTATTCTTTTAAATAAATAAATAAATATACAGGAGTAGGACCATTTATTTATTTAATTAAACAAAGAATAAGTAAAATATATAGCTCATTGTGTAGGAAGCAAAATCTTACAGCAATTATGCTTAAAGCTTTGTTGATGGAGCAAATCAGAGGGTGATCCAGGAGTCAGATGCAGTCTATTTTCATAGTGAAAACAGTAGCGGCAGCTACCTGTTGGAACATTTGAGGGGTAGCTCAAAAGGTCATGGATTGGGCATTAAGAGTTCAGGTACTGGGGCTGGGGATGTGGCTCAAGTGGTAGCGCGCTCGCCTGGCATGCGTGCTGCCCGGGTTCCATCCTCAGCACCGCGTACAAAACAAAGATGTTGTATCCGCCGATAACTAAAAAAAAAAAAGAAAAGAAAAGAAAAAAAGAGTTCAGGTATGAGAGGTTACCAGAGTGTAGGGATTGGTGGGATTGGTTGAAGAAAAAGAAAAAAAAAAGATTAGGTATGAGTTACTGGAGATATTCTGAGGGAGCTCAGAATTAACAGGTCTAGAAGTGAAGCAACAGCAGATTTAAGTCGGATAAGCAGTGACTGGAGAGAAAGAAATTAGAAGTCTTAAAAGAAAAAAAAAAAGTATGACATCTCTGGTAGAGGTCTAAGAGCAGGAAGCCAGGTGTGTGTGTGTGTGTGTGTGTGTGTGTGTGTGTGTGTGGTATACTTGTTTGATTATACCATTACACCATTAAGTTATGGTTTTTAGAAATTTCCAAACATATGAGGCCACTGGGGTAAGTATTATGCTGCCACAATATTTTCTGTCTTCTCCCACTTGGGATGAAACTTTTTCTCTTTTGATACACAGTTAGCATTTTCTTTTTCCTCTTTAGTTCCATTCTTTTACTCCTTCACCACTTTTTTCTACTCATTCCAGTTTGCCTTTTTTTCCATTGTGTCCATGTTCAGATCCTTGATTCCCATCTATGCCACATTCCTTATGCTTTACTGACATTTTTATGGGACTGGGCATAGGCTCATGGGAATCTTGGAAACATGGGCCCTGACTTAGGGAACTTGGACAATGGAAGGTGGTGGCAGATGCAGTCTATTTTCATGGTGAAAGCAGTAGTGGCAGCTACCTGTGGGAACATTCAGAATATTTTGGTGACCAAAAGTAGAACTGATGACTCATTAAGATGTACCTATATAGGCAGTACCAAATCAATTTTCCACAAGGCTCTAAAGTTTTGCATGGCAAAGAATAGGGTTTGACAATTCCAATAAATTAACATGTTTGTAATTTCAGTCTTTTTGTTTGTTTGTTTTTGTTTTTTGTTTTTGACTTTCTAGTTCATGTTTTCCTTCCTGGTTGGTATGCTTTATTGTTAACTTGTCTCAGTAGTAGTAATTTATACTCATTTTTGTAAATTTATGTGATGGTTGAACATTTCCTCTTTTATCAAGTGAATTTAGAAATAGTTTGACTGTAATATACTCTTTTGGAATGCCTTTTTTTCCTCACAAATATAACACCACTTTCATTCTGTGATATCAACTTTTTGTTACATATGTACTTTGCAAGTATTTTTTTTCCACATTACATTTTAGCTTTGATCACTGAGTGTTCCTCATTCTACAATATTAAAAATTGGCCTACAAATACATAAATCCATGGAAATATACAGTTAAAGGTCTTAAAATTGAGTAACAGAGATCACTGATGTAGTTTCTCCTTTCCCAGTATTCAAATAAGTATCATACACATTTATTCTAAGAGGATGACCAAGGATAGGCAGAAAGTATGAATAGAGTATTCATTGGAATAATCCAAAGCTCAATGGGATTGAGTTTCCAGGATTCCAAGGGGGGAAAAAATAAGACCAGCACTCTGGACATGGCTCAGTCCTCTGCTCTGCATCTGGAGACAGTGTATGATGTCACATTTTTTTTTATCTATCACACTCACTTTTCTGTATAATTAACCTGTCTTGCTGCATTCTTCTGGCTCAGTGTCCCCTCTCTTTCCTCATACAATTTGCATGAAATTTCCTTTTATTGTGATTCTGTCAGATATTTTGTGCAAAAATAAAAATAATCTCAATGGAGCATCTGCCTTATATATTGATACAGTTCTCAGATTCTATAAGGTTTTAGTGTTGTAACTTACTGTGAGAGCACCATGTTCCCTCTCTCTCTCTCTCTCTCTCTCTCTCTCTCTCTCTCTCTCTGTATGTATCTATATATCTATATATATCTATATCTATATCTATATATAGATATATATATATATATATATAGGTTAGGAGTATTTGGACAACTGCTAATCATGATTGACCTGAGACTCCCAATAATTTGGGATATACTTAAAGACAAATACTGCTATCTAAAATCTGGTGAAAGTCCCAAACTGTCCTCTCCTGCTGAGGCCCTGACTGGTCACTGACATGAAGAATCACTCTTGGACTTGGGCGGGCATGTCCTTGGTTGGTGGGGTTATGTCCTAAGCCACTTTGATGTGTCACCTTTGCAAAGAAAACTGTCCCTACTGCTATTAAAAATACTCCATGTAAGACAGAAAAAAAGTGTATTTGGAAACATCTAGGGCATGAGCAGTGCACCTGGTGAAGATACAGCTGGAAAAATTCTTTGTAAAAATCTCACTTACCTGAAAAAATGGAATAAGGAGGCCTCTTCTGAAACATGCTCCCTGAGGTGACATTTCCTGGCATGTGTGTGTGTGTGTGTGTGTGTGCATGCGTTTATGATTTTCCCTGCCCATTTCCTCTGTTTCAGTGGAAAGTGAGGTACTGAGGCCCATGCTGAAATTATGGCAGCCAGTAGCCATGGAAGACTGTGTACAGGGCCAGGTGGGAAGGCAGCCAGCAAGGACAATTCCCAAGTACACGATGCATGACCTAGAGCCCCACACCACTGCAGTGGAGGCTCCCCTTGCCTGGGGTAGCAGACATTCCTGGCCTACGCCCAGGGGACCTACCGGAATGCGTCCTCAGGTGACCGGTGAGGGCAGGCATAGTTACAGAGGTGGCACTTGAAGAGCTTCTCCCTGGAGTGCAGCTTGATGTGCCGAAGCAGGTTGCCTTTCTGGGTGAAGGAGGCCCCACACTGGTTGCACTGGAAAGACCATTCCCCTGGGATGAGGAGAGGAGAGCCGGTGATTACAAAACTCAGTGTGGGGACAAGAGGACGATGACAGCAGCGAGAAAGTTGTTTCCCACGGGGGCTCGGTGACTTCCACCGGCTGCAGGTTTGGTAGAACATGAGGCTTTCAGACTAAACCTGCCAGCTCCTTAACGCTTCACTGGCTGGGTCAATTTGATCTGAAAATCTATTTTTTTTCCCTAAATCAGAATGGCACATCACAATGCAAATTCAAACTCATTTAAATAAAGTGACTGCAACATTTTGTGATGAAGAGCCACTCTTCCTGATCAGCAGTTTTGGAATAAACCAATATCCAATTTTGCATGTTGTGGCATTTGGTGGGGTTTTTAATGTGGCTTTTTTCAAAGGGTCTTTTAAAATATGCCACTGAAGCAGCAAAATAAAAAGGAAACTCATTAAAAATGCATTTCAGGATCACAAGTTCATTTCAGCGTTACATTCTTATATTTAAATGAAAGGCACTTCATTATAACAGTTATAATAACTTCTTTTCATTTACATTTTCCCTGTATTTTCCCTTTCAATTTCTTCTCCATTACCTGTCTGTCCCTAAGCAGGCAAATCAGGAGAGAGACAGACAGAGAAAGTGAGGGTGAGAGAGGAAGAGAGAGAGAAAAAAAAAGAGAGAAAGATTGAATAAAATGAGAAGTTAAGAAACAGTAAAGCAAGGACCCATTTTTCAAAGAAAAGTCCCAGATCTCCCTATGGCAGGGCATGAAGGTCAGAGTTTGTTGAGATTCCTTGTATTTTTCTTTCTTTACAACTTCTTAAGCCTTTTAAGCACTTATTTGTCTACATCCATAGATGACAAATCATATTTCAACTACAGACAATCTGAGAGATGCCATGTCATTATCACTGAGGGATTCTTCCAGGGTGGTACCACTGCATTTGTGACTAAGCACCTGAAACTTCTGCTTACACTCAGGATCTGATGAAGGGGATGAACAGATCTTTGCAAGAATGAAACAGGCTGTTGTCTTACTGGGGAGTCACAGATCTTGGAATCTAACTTGATGAACATTGCATTTGATTCCCACTGAAAGGAGTGATACATTTGTCTTGTTTAAGTAAGAAAATATTAACGTTCTTTTAAAAAATAATTGAAAAAAAATAAATGCTTCATTTATAAGAAGGGAACTATGTGACCACAATTCCTGGTACTGAGATAACCACAAAAATGTATGTCCCAGGTAAAAAGTTTTTCATAGGAATAAAGAATGTGTTAAAATGTCTTTTCAATCGTGTTCCCAAATGATTGATCTGACTGTGATGAAGGAGACAGCACTTATCAAAAACAATTAAGTAAAGCATATCTGGTACTATTAAAATCCACACCAGATTAAATTTTAAAGTCTATAGTGGCACTTGAATTTCCTGATGATCATCGCTCTTTTTCATTGTGCAGGAAAGATATGCTACTATAAAAAGTTGAAACTAATTTGCAGTGCTATTCAATTATAGGTCAGTTGGAGGGACATGGCTCTCACTAGAATACATTCAATATTTCTCCCAAATTCCTGTCCCATTTGGACTTGGCGGAGCAGAGAGAAAGAGTTTCAAGTCAAGCAGGTTGGAAAGTAATAATAAAATGAACTCACTAACTACCTTCTTCCCTGAGTTCCAAGCCCACCCATGTAGCTGATATTGGAGGGGGAGGTTGAAATAGCTGGGAGCCAGGTAGCCCTGCAGAGCCTCCCATGAAGAGGTCAGTTAATTATTGATTAGATATACTTCTAGGCCTTCATTGTACCTGTTCATGAATATGTGTGTTTAACTCCAAGTGGATAAAAAGAGAAAGAAGACTGACTACTGTGTGCAGAGAGACCCAGACCCAGTGAATCAGAATGTGCCTCCAACCATAGGGTATTCTTATTGGAGGGGGGCACCCTCAGGCTGGATGGGAAAGACAGTGGGGAAAGTCCATGTCACAAAAATGTTCATAGTGAGGATGTGGGGATCCTCCTGGTGACATAAGTATGTTTGTGATATGACCCGAAGGGCCTAACACAGGAAGGACACTTGCTGTGCTGGGGAAGAGGGGAAGAGTCAGGTCTCCCCAAGGTCTGAGCTGCTACAGGGAAGAGCTGCACTACACAGGTAGAGCCACTGCTCAGATGATTACAGGCACATCTCCCTTCTGCAGGAAGGCAAGTCAGTGTTTCTTGCAGAGTCAGTCTTGTCTTCTGATTTGAGTCCACAGCCTTCATGGATCCTGCTGTGGCCAGCTCCACTGGAAATCTATTTGCTTCTGACTGCTTGTGTGGGTGCATATGTAGCCCAGGGCCAGGGCAAGGAGTCTTGAAGATAGCATTCCTCAAAGTGAACACAGTGTTCCACTAAAGGGATCTTGCTCTTGGAGGTTTAAACCTAAGGGGGCACATCCGTGAAGCGGGGCTGCATAACAGGGCCCGGGTTCTGTATTCTCCTTCCCTTGCCAGTGGCAGCTGCCTGCCCTTGGCACATCAGCAGCTTGTTCCTGCATCTAAGTAAAATTAAGTTTCTCCAAACTTGCATTTATATTTATTTAACTTGGATGAGGACTTTGATGATTGAAAATTCCAAGTTTAGTTTTTTATCCCAGAGACTTCTACACATTTTCCATTGTAGGGGCTCTCTGTAAGAATTTTGGAGACCCTTTTAATAATTTAATTGGGTAAAAGAGCAAGTCTTTATGGATATGTACCTCAAGAGATTTCTGAGGGCCTATCCATAGAAGATGGATTGAAAAATGTTTGTATCCCAAGAAGGGACCTGGGCCTGTTCCTGTTGCCCCTGCACTAAGGAGCAGTATTGTGGTCGGGGAGCACAGTGCATGTGCTTTTTGACGTGACAGATTGGGACAGAGTCTGGGCATGGCAATCTCCTTTTTTTATCTGTTTGCTCTTTATCATTTATAATAATAAAGCTACACATGTGTGTGGAGGGTCTCCCCTCTGCATTTCCTGCTTCTTTCCTACCATTGTCCATCTGATTCTTACACTCTGAGTTGTGGGCAGAGAAGGCATTGCTGTTACTCCTGAATCACAGATGTGAAATGGAGCAGCAAATAGAGGAACTGACGCCCAGCACCAATGACAATGGCACCAGTGCGACTGCACCAAAAGGGTGACACAGGCAGAGGCAAAGGCCCTGTCCTGGAGATTGCTCTAAAATCCCCTGCTTATTAGGGGAGAGACTGGGAAACCCAGGAACCCCACTGACTGGGTCAGGGAGAGGGGTCAGGATGCAAGTCCTAGCTTTCCGTATGGGTCATGAATCTTAACTAAGCTCTCAAGGGAACAGCTGTCCAAATGGCCTTGCTTACTGACTGCTCCTCAATGGCACGTCCCTGCCCCGTGTCTCCTAGGGATTTGTTAGAAATGCCCACTGTTGGCTTCTCCCTGGAATTGAATCAGAGTCTGCATTTTCACAAGATCAGAGTAATTCATTGGCCCTTTCAAGTCTGCTGCTCTATAACTCCCCTGAATATAGGGAAGGCAGACAGTGTGGCTTTTCAGATGTATTCCACCCAGATCCCAGGAAAATGAAAACCTTTGTAGCATGTGTAGTTGTTCAAACCTAGTATAGCCAGACTGGGTAAACACCGATAGTCACCTGTGACCATCTGTATTTATACAAGTGGAAATGTACTGTGAAGAAAATCTCAGTGTTTCAGGGGCTTCTTCTTATTGTTGTTTTTTTTTTAAATTAAAGTGTCAGGCAGGAACTGTAAAGTTTATGGTATGTCCCTCTTTCTGGAAGTGATGTGCTCTGTAAGTGAAGGGCTCAGCACAAATTGGGGTGTATGTGACACTTAGTTACTATTTGTGGGGAGAAGTCAGCAGCAAAGAGCAAGTGCCACTCTGCATATCAGTTCTTGGCAGGTTTATTCATTAAATGTAATTATTCTTTTTATGAAAGGCTGCAGCCATTATAGTTTGGAAATTTAGTATGCCCGAATTTGATTCACTTATCAAATATTTATTTAAGAGAATTTTCACTATTCGATTGGGCTTTACATGAATTAGCAGAAAAGTAATTCATTTGTGAGACTGATTCCTCATCAGGAATGTATCACCACAGGTCTTAGATTGCACTGTTAAGTGTCTGTCACAGGGTAGCCTCCTTCATGTTAATTTCCACCTCATTATAAAATGGGTATGGCAGGATTCCTCTCATGCAAGCTTTTCATAGGGTTGGATGTGATGGGTCTATTTCACTGGGTTATTTGAAGATCAAGGGGCCCACTCAGAAAAGCAAATTTTGCTTAATTTTAAAAACTAATTTTTTATTAAATATGGATGACTATTAAAAATCAACTTATCTGTGATTTTTCATGTGTTACAAATGGAATACATCATTTTTGGAGACCACCTTGATTCACATATAAAAATTAAAGTCCCACAAATATCTGTAGTTCCTGACTTGTTTTTCTCAGTGCATTTTCTGAATTCCTGCTTACATTTTTGATTTTTATTTGGTTCCATGTAACGAGCACACCAGACTATAATTTTCAAGTTACCTTGCTCACTTTCTTGAGATATACAATCTGCTGTTTCCATAGAAGCTTTTCTCCTCCTGGACTACAGTGGTAGATGCTATTTTCTGATGACCTAAGGATGACAGTTCACAGGCAGCAAGAGCTCAGGGTGTATACATTTTATGACTAAACTTTCTGAGACTATTACAGCTGGTGAATGTAATGTGCTTTACCCACCTTTAAGGAAGCTTCCTAAGGAAAGAAGAATTTCTGTTCATTTCCAAAGAAACCTCATGCAAGATGAGTACCATTAACATTTTACTTCTAAGAGTCCATTACTGTCAGTGGTGGTGGTGTGACAGTTCTGTTCCTAATATGTGGCTGTTCAACAGACAGGAATCACTAAGAGATGAGTGGACAGGGCCATCATGGCCACCTGAGGCCCATACCCCCCATGACAGGACATCTTGTGAGCCTGAATACAGCTCTCAGATGCTGGATTCCCTATGTTTTTCATTTTTGAACACAGAATATTACATTATTTTCTACTTCCAAAGTCTCCAGGAAAACTTTCAGTATCACGGGTTTGGCATGAAATTCTTTACCAGTTGGAAATGAAAGCAAGTGGCGATATCACAGTCCTATTCAATGTCTCAGCCGTTACAGGGTGACCCATATGAAAACTGATTCAAACTCTTTCTGATAAACTACAAACGAAAACACATGGTTTCTAAGTGGAAAAACTGAAGACTCTGTTTTGGTGCATTCAGATCTTTCTGACTTGCTCTTAAGCATGGATCACTTAACATGGTAACCTAACAGTGTAGCTGAGACTAGCATGTATAATACGAGGCCCTTGACAGACTTCACATGTATATGCTGTTGACTTTTCCCTTCTTATTTAGAGGGTCAGTGGCATATGTTGAGAAATCATTTTAAATATTGTTCCATGATGATGCTATGGCATCAGTACAAGTTGGAGCCAATTACTTGCAACTGCTGTGCCGCCAGTCAATTTGCAATACGCTCAAAAAACTCCACATAGGATATTTTGCTCTTCACCACCCCATGGGACCTTCTCAGGCCACTAAAGGAAAAACTATGCCAGGCCTTACCAGTGTGGCTTCTTTTGTGAACCATGAGCACATTGGGCCCGATGCAAATGATCCCACAGATATCACACTTTAGTTTTCCGTTAGGAAGACGAATGCCTCCAACTCCCGACAAAGCCGAGCTGCCTTGGTCCCTGTGAGAGCCATTCATTTTCTCTCCTGAGGCATCAAGCATTTGTAAATCCTCCGCACATTATTCCCCATTCATTTCACAGGCACGCCCATTCTCTTCATCACTCTGAGTCTCTACTTTAACATTACTGGCTGAAAGAAACAATACAGGAAGCCACTCAGTGTCACTGAAAAAAAACAAAACAAAACAACAACACAACAGCAAAAAGACAATCAAACAGACGCAGAGAACAACTGGACAGAGGTCTTAGCATGTACCAAGTCGCAACTTTCCTTATGCTCAATCCACAGAGGGCTTGGATGGCAGCCCCTAGGATGCACCCAGTGCAGAAGGATATGGGAAGGACCTGCAGCCTTCCTTCAGAGATCTAAATAGAGAGCATCTAAAAATGCATGAAAAACTACTTATAAAATTTACACTTTAGGATTCAGCCCTTACTTTAAGCAGGTTAAGATCATCGGATCCACAATCTTGTGGGCTCTCAGGAGGAATCTGGGGCTGAATTCTATGGACGCTTTGGCAGACAAGCACTTAGCATCTAGAAGGTGAATATGCAGTCACATGATCCAACTCCGTAGAATAAGTGAACTTGCTGGGAGAGTCCCTAAGAGGTGATTATCAAGCCTGAAGAACTTTTCTTACACATAATGCTACCTTTCCTTGTTTCATGTAAATATTCATAATTTTGAGGGAAAACTCATGCTTGGAGTTACGACCCCAGATCCTTTCAAGTTTCTGAAAGATCATTTTGTTTCTCTGGTTCATGAGCATTCAACTCCCTTTTCATCTTACAGTGATGTAAATCCATCTGGAGTCTTAAAGTAGAGGTGGTCTCTTACATTTCTGCATGTAAGAGATCAGGAAGAGTTTTCCAAAGGCAAATATTTTTTTGTGGGGCAATGAACTGCTGGGGTGAATGAATACCACAGTTACCGCTAACTCTGCATGACTATTTTGGTCACACAGGGGGTAATTCTATCATTTGCATATTTTTCTTCCAAAAGAAAATATGAGACACTGTTAGCATTCTTCTGAGACACTGATAGCACACTGATGGGTCCAGCACTGTAATGAAGAGAAACTGCAGTTATCCTGAAAGCCACCATGTTTCTCACAATTTGTACAGACTCCTCAGAGTGGGTAGGTACATTTTGCTAAGTAAAACCATCAATGAAGCAGATGACAATTATGACTACGTAATTTTGGACTGAGGTTTCCCATCAACAGTCGTTAGAGTTGGGTCTTTGGAGACATAGCCTCAGCATCAAATGCTACAAGGGCAGATGCCTGGGTCCCCCCAGACCTGCTAATTCAGAGACTTGTGTGGGCTCTGAAATCTGTGTTTTGATGAACCTTCCAGGGGACTCTAAGGTACACTCAAGATTGAAAACAACTGCTTTCAATAATCAACCTAGTTCATACCCCTCCATCTTTGTTCACCAAATTCCTTTTTGATTTAGAAACTTAATAGTCTGGACACTGAAAGCCAAAGCCCTGGTCTGGGATCGAAGCTCCTCTGTTAAAAGCTCAGAGATCTTAGGCAAGTCATGTAATTTCTCCATGCCTTGATTTCTTCACCCATTGAAAATGGGAACTATCACATCACTGAAGGGTAGCTGGAAGGATTAATTGGGCTAAATGCTGAGAGGTAGCTCAGGATGTGGACTGGAATATGGAAAGTAGATGCATGCTCCCCTCAGAGAGCAAGGTCCACCTAACCCCAATAAAGTTTACAGAACTTACCTGGCACTAGGCCCACAGTATTTTTAGGTGCACTTGACAATTTAACCCTGAGAAGAACTGCACAAGGGAGCTACTGTTATTATCCTATTTTAAAGTTGAAGAAGCTAAGGCACAGAAAGGTTGAATTTGTTAAGGTCACACAGCTAGTAAGTGGCAGAGCTTGGAACTAACTGCAAGGGTACGTGGCTCTGGTGCCTACCTTTCTAACCACTCTACTGCCAAGGTTTCCTTATGAGCTCTTTGGAGAAAAGACCTACAGACAAGTTAGGGAGTGAAAGGAATGAACTAGAACAGGGGCCCTAGCAGCAGATTTGGAAGCCCCAGAAGTGATGATGTTCTCCTGCCCCTTACTATCAAACCTGGCATTGTGTAAGACCATCCTGAGATGGGCTTCCTCAAATGCTGTTTCTTACAGAGGTCTAGAGATCAGAGACTTAGAGCACCTTGCATCTCAGCAGCCTCTTACTTACCCTTGTGCCAAAGACAAAAGATCAAATCCTACTAATGTGGTCACAAAGGGAGATGAAGCAGGAAAGTGCAGCCCATCTGCCATCCAGGCAAAGATGTTTCCTGACTGCTGAGTTGTCCAGAATCAGTATTCTCCAGTAGGTGCTGGTATCTTTGAGGGCAGAAGCTAATTCACTAGACCCTTATCATTCAACACTGTCAGCATTAGTCTTGCCATGGTTTAAGTGTCCCCTAGAGTCTCATAGCTAAAAAGGCTTGGTTCCCAGGGTGATGGTGTTGGGAGATGGACCCTGCAAGAGGTGGTGGCAAGCACCACCCCTAGGTAATGGAGGCAGGCCATAAGGGACTGTGAGGCTCCCGTCACTCACCACATCCTGGCTCATGATGTGAAAGTCTGCTCCAATGTCTACTCCCTTCTATTGCCATCTGGCACCCTCACCAGACAGTGTTCATGGACTAGAATCTCCAGAACCATGAGCTAAATAAACCTTTTGTCTTCAGAAGTTAATTGTCTCTGGTATTTCATTTTAGTAATGAAAAGCTGACTAATGCAGTGACTTCAAGAGGAAGAAAGACCTGAGCTAGCACACCTGCTCTGTCTTCCCATGCTGCAATGCAACCATAATTCCCTCACCAGATGCCAAGCAAATACTGGAGGCATGCTCTTTAACTCCCCAGGCTTCAGAATTATGGGCCACACGAACCTTTATTTTTTTATAAATGTAAAAATATAAATCTGTTATAGCAACAGATAATGGACTGAGTCAAATGTGCACAAGAAAGATGATAAAGCTGTAAAGATCTATATGATCCTTAAATCTAGGATTATTTTTAATTATCTACCTTGTGGGCTTTTAAAAGTGAAACTGGAGCACTCTGGAGCCCAGTGGACCAAATGACAGTTAGTGTGACAAGTTCTTCCACCTTGAGAACTAAGACACAGGGCTGTAGCAAAGCATGTGAGATAGAAGCTCCCGTGGATGGAAAAGAAGTGTGGGGGTTTTCTCATCCCCTACAGAAGAACATGGTGGTGGGATGATCCACTTAAGATGTTCCCCACTTGGCTCTATTTCATTAATTTTAGAGACAACTAGTTACAGAAAATTTCCTCTGGCTTTCCCAAGGGCCCGTGTGCACATGTAGCACCTGAGCACCTTCCAGAAGTGACCCTTGCTCTTTTGCATCAAAAAGAATGGTGAGTACCCTTGTGAGTCTCTGGGTGGTCTATGGCATGTGTCACTGAAGTCTGTGTGGGCACTTTCTGCAGAGGAGCAGGACAGCAGGGTAGCATCGGCTGTGACCTCTGGGTTTCTGGAAGCAGGAACGGAAGTTCTGCCATAGCACGTTGCTTGCATAAGGAGGGAAAGCTAAATGTCAGGAAGGAAGCAGATGAAGAAGCGTGGGGGATAGCATGCAATGGATATTGCTGTGAATACCACAGACATCCTCAATGCCTGGAGACTTGATATCAACCACTAATTTTGCCTAGGGCTCATTGAAGGCAGAACTGTCATTGCTAGGCTACACGAGAGTGTAACAGACAGCTATAATAGAAGCCAGAGAGAGAGAGAGAGAGAGAGAGAGAGAGAGAGAGAGAGAGACTCAAAGGCATGAGAGTCTATCACAAATTATCCTGAGATCAATATGGATACCCAGATGGATTTGTGTAAGAATATATTTGTATAAAGAGATCCCTTACACAGATCTGTACGAACAGCAGTAAGAATTTTCAGCAATGAGAACAGGTATCTCTGAGAAGAGAATGAAAGCTGCTGAGATTTTCTTAGTCTCTGAGGAAAAGACAATATCCCAAGATCCTTGTGGCCAAGGCTAAAGAATGCTAAGTAATGGAGATGTGGTAGAGGGCTCCCCGGCAGCAGACCGAACATGGTTCTTACACAGGAGCTCGAGGGTAGCTTGCAGGAGTTCTAGAACAAAGGGTACCACAGTGGTGAGGACAAATTCTAGGCTACACTATGACTGAAAAAGTCCAAGAGGAAGGGAATGAGCCGGGGCCAGGGGAATCTGTGAGAAGTGACCAGGTGACACTCAGCACAGGGCATACCAGATCCAAGCAGTGTGGGGGTTTTCTCTAAACAGGTAGGGAAGGCCCTCACATCACTGTGTACAAATGTAAACAGCACACTTGTCATGTAGAGGAGATCAAGAGATTTCTGTTCACTCAAAGAGGCATCCATGAAAGTGGGGGTCTCCATGTAGAACTGCTCAGGGTGGTACTGTTTTAAAGTACTGTCACACTCTCTTTGGATATAGGGAATATACTTATAAATATTTTGTAAACCCCAAACCTACTCCACACTTAAGACATCAATTGAGCTGATTAAATATAGAACATGAAATAGGGACTTGTGCGTTGCTTTCCCTGAATGCTCTGGCTCAAGCCAGCTTGAGCTCTTCCATTGACTGAGGGACAATTGACATGGGTCCAATTTTATTATTCAACAAACATGGCTCATATTAAGAATGTTTGCAAGCTCTTAGTCAAAAGCTATGTTGACTTCTCACATGCTATTTAAAATTAGGACAAATTAAAATCCTATTGTCATGTATTTTAGAGGTCTTCTATGCTATTGGTAACCCCATAGTTGTAAGAAAGGCTCCAAGCTCTGAACATGACATGGCCCTTAGCAGATAGCAAGCTGCATTGAGGAATCCGGAGACTCCAAGGAACTCTGAGGTCAACAGAAGCCAAGAGGCCTGGATTGGCTGCCAAGCATTATGTTCACTTGTGAATAATTAAACATTTTTAATGCATAGGCATAATGTACGCTGGCATCCCATCTCACAAAGAGGTTGTATTTCCTCTTCATTTTCCTTTCCTTTTTAGAACATGTCTTTATATTTACTGGAAAAGTGTATTTTTGGTACTAAGAATGCATTTTGCCATTGAAAAAGTATCCTGAAAGCGTCACTCCAATATAATCAGTTCAAGACAGGTAAGCTTGAAATGCCCAATATTTTAAATAAAAAATGGGAGATACAAATATCCTTGATACACTAGTGATTAGTAAGTATAAATCAAATTGAATAAAAATATTTAAGATTTACCTTGAAATTATCTATGGTAACTGACTGAAATTTGAGATGAAGAATATACACGTTACCCAAAAAGCTTTATGAAACTTAAAATATTTTAAAGTCTAATATAATCATTTATTATAACTTATCATTATTTAAAATGTAAAGTTTTTATCTTGCCAAGGTGCATTATTTGAGCTACTCATCTTATTTGATGTTTTAAGCCTTTAAACAGAATAAAGTCAGAGAGAAAGACTGTCGAAAAAAGAGAGAACATTGGAAAAGAGTATAAAAAGAATGAGTTTCAAAGATATATATATATATATATATATATATATATATATATATAATATGTCTTACTCAAGTATCTAAGGACACAAATTGGAATAAAGATAGTGGAGGAGGTCAAAGAGATGGTATTTTAATTTCTTCAAGAAAGAAGGAATTAGGTGTTGAAGGACATGGGAGACAATTCTTCATCATGACCACAAGGTGGTGATATTGACCTAGAACAGTTTGGTTGCTGTAGGGTGGGGGCATCATCAAAGCTAACCAGCCAATGGTGCAAAGGAGGATATTTACAATTTGGAAATGTTAGGGGGAGAAGTGAGTTCATATAAATATGTTATGAACACATTTTTATAAATATGTAGACAGAAAGTATCAAAATACATATCATGACTCATAAAAGCTCTGGGAATCATATGTATTCACATGCAGCAATTTTTGCATCCTGAAGGTTGCCAAAAGATATGCTTGAATGTTATAATATTCTGGGGACTACCCCTTCCTCAAGACATAATGGAAACATGTTAAGATGCGGGTTTTTTTGTTTTTTTTTTTTTTTTTTTTTTTTCACTGGGGATTGAACTCAGGGGTACTTAACCATTCAGCCCCATCCTTTTTCTTCTTTCTTTTTTTTTAATTAAGAGATAGAGTCTCACTGAGTTGCTTAGGACCTTGCTAAGTTGCTGAGGCTGTTTTCCCAATTCTCCTGTCTCAGACTGCAGAGCAGCTGGGATTACAGGTGTGTGCCACTGTGCCCAGAATTATCTTATGCATGTGCTGTTTCAAAACATTTTAACAGTATTGTTCATCTCATATTAATATGACTTCCCTATCCTGACACCTTAATTTCCAATGTTTATATATGCACATACAGATATTCACATAAATAAACAGTTATATAGGAATACACATATATCTCACAGAAATAAATATGAAGCTACTATTCTGAAATTGAATCAAAGGGATATCAGTTGAGAAAGACTTCTATAAACTTTTAAACCTTGTAAAAGTCATTAATCTAGTATGTGAGCAAAAGTATCCTTGGATTGATAATGGTGTATCCTTTGGGTACCAAACAGACTTGTTACCTAGGGTGTCAGAAACCTTTCTTTAACTATTACTGACACCTCTTTTATATTAGACTATTTTTATAACTGTTATAGTATCAATGAGCTGGGCCTGGGGTGTAGCTCAGTGGCATAGTGCTTGCCCAGCACACTTAAGTCCCTGGGTTCAATCCTAAGCACTGAAAAATAAATCAAAAAACAAAACTCCAAACAATATTTACAAGCACAACCTGTTTTCTGATATTGTTTTGTAATATTTAGTAACAGGGGATCCAAAGACTGAAGTCCTAAGGGAGTTACCAACTTGTAATACTTTCATATTCAGATCTCTGTGCATGTTTAAAAAAAAAACTGCATTCTCTATTATTTAAAGTACTCCTGTAAGGCATTGCCCAAATGTATTTTATCATTTATCAGAAAAGAAAAATGAAATTAACATCTGCTTCATTCTTTAAAGTACTTCTGTAAGGCATTGCCCAAATGTATTTTATCATTTATCAGAAAAGAAAATTGAAATTAACATCTGCTTCTGGTTTAACAGCTCTGACCAGAGAATGTCCCACCCGCACCATGTGGAAATCCTGTGCTTGTTTACACCTCGAGGCACCCTGGAGAATGGCCGGGAAGCCTATGATTTCTTCTCTCAGTTCTGAAATTAATACTCCAGAGCAAGAGGAAGACAGTATGTTTCTTTCTCCAAATTTTTAAAATTATCTTGAAAACATTTGATGGTGAAAGAAAAAGTATGGCCATTTTTTTTCATTGCACTTGATAAAAAGGAGATAATTAAAAAATAAAACAAAAACTGTTCAACAGCATCAATGAACAACAGTTCCATCAGAACTATCCTTACCCTCTCTTTGCTTTTGCTCACTAGCATGCTCATCAGCACATCTCTCAACTATCTAAACCCCACTGAGGCATTTCATTGTTTAAGAGATGAAATGTCCCGGATGGTAGATGTTTCATGGACAGGACGGTCAACATTTAACAGATAAGTTAAATAAGATAACATTTTTTCAATTGCAAAGGAAAGTGTGGATGATAGAACATGCAATTCACAGTACTGACATGATGGAAACTGAGTATGAAATGAGCATGTTTCCATTTCTAGAAGCAAAACATATACTTATGAGAGAAAGATTTGGGAATTATTGCATGAAAATCCCTAAAGCCATCAGCCCCATATGTAACTGCAATAAAAAACAAGGCAAAAAGAAGCTGGATTGTAATACCATTAGAGATACAGTGAGAGTTAAAGACAGCATTATTTTTAAAAGCATCCTATTGCTCAAAATGACTGGGTACCTAATAATCTATTGTTGGCTCTCTAGCAACAGAAAAGCATTGCTCAGGCCATGACATTATTTCCTAAGAATCTGAACTCAGAGCATTACACCACAAAGGGTAGTTGAAGCAAGCTCTGAGGACTTCAACATCTTAGAGGCAGTAACCCCAAACATTTCAGAACTGTGAGAAACCTTTCATTAGTGTTGGTCTAAGATCTCAGCCTCATCATAGCACCTCAAGTGAGGCCACATACCTCTACAAAAGCAGTATGCTTTTTTTCATGGGTGGAGCATATTGCAAATGTTCTTTATTCAGCTTTCTCTTAGAAACAGAAAATGAAAAATTTTCCATGCAACACATTTGGTGGGGAAAAACTGTTTTCCCCTACTTCCAGAATGAGCTACCAATTTCTGTTGGTATTCCTTAGTAGCTGCTTTCATAAATGGTATCACCACCTCAAATGTTCAGGTTTTGAACTGTTCCACAAGACTTGTTTCCAGGGACCTATTTCCTAAGATTGGTAGATTCTGCACATGGGCATGCAGGTGTGTGTACACATGTACAACCACAAATGCACACATGTTTTTCTCTCCAAGAGTCATATTCCAGTGACTACAAGAGTTATGTGCACAATACAGCTGCTAAATTAAACTTGTTGGATGAACTGCTGAATCAGCGGAGAGGATTCTGAAGCGACCTTAGGAAACAGACCTATTTATCAAACTCCACTGTATTCCAAACTTACCTGACCACAGAGCTTTCCTTTTCCCCCATGAAAAACTTTGCAAAATATGGAGATCATGGGCAAATGCATTTGGAGAGACACTTTCAAACCTGCTTCTCGGAGTGACTGGCTTAATTATTTGCTAACAAACCCTTGCTCATCATCCATTAATTTTGTTCCCTGATGGCCTAAATCCTATGGATGCGATGTGATTGATGTCTTCAAATAGCAAATAATATAATACCAATTTTATTATAACCTTTGCTGTTCTTGTCATCTTCACTGAGCTCCAAATGTTTATATAAACTCTTCAACTTCAGTTATTCTGTGTCTGGGGAGCAGCGACATCTGTCATCTTAAATAATGGGAGAAAAGGCAAATGTGTTTTAAAGGGAATTATGTTTTAAGACGGGGATATTACAATAGGCAAAAATGGTATAAAATTCTGATTAAATGACAGAACACAGAGATGCTTCTGGTAGTGATGATAGTGCAGATATGGTGCTTAAATATGACTTGATTTGGAAAGCTAACTTCCTAACCTAGCTCTCTGGCCACACAGCCACACCATAGCCACCTGCTATATATTCACTGATAGTCATGGCAGTGGGGAGGTATTACACATGGTCACTGGTAAACTGAAAAGTAAGGGAGCAAAGAGATTAGAAGTGCATAGAGTCTGTCCCGCATTGGCCTCACCATTAGAAATGTAGACTTGTACAGTGTTGGGTAAGCTATCCGTAAGCCTGGAAATATGCAATCTTGTCAGAATGCTTTCTATTGTGTGCATTACCATGTACTATAAAGACTATGACAGTGCATTACTAGACATTAAATGCTAATCACTTTCCAAAGCAATCAGATCTTTGCCTAGTGTAATTCAAATTAGCCTCATTTTTGTCTTAAATATTTAATTCCTTAAAAATGACAAAAAGTTGAAAACTAAAAATGTAACTGTCAAGTTGTTCTACTTCTGCCCAATAAAGGTGAATTGAGAAGAATGCACTCTTGCTCATGCACCATTCACGTTCATGCATACAACCTTCTGTGTTCAGAAAAAGGAGTGTGTGTTATTCTGTATGGACAGGTATTGATACAAACAGCAAAAACTCTAAGCTAACTCCAGTGTCTTGTGGTGGCCAATCAATCAGAGCTTTACAAAAGTCAGTGCTTATAAAGCACCTTCCATAAACAACCTTGAATTGAACCTTAGGGCACCATTGCACCATAAGCGGATAGGCACCATCAATCACTGTTTTGCTGGCAAGGAAATATGAGGTCAAAGTAAATTTCTGGAATTTTCCATCTTGGTGGTTAACATGTAAACATGCAAATTGAAGACCCTGTCTAGTTAGTATCTGACAATCAGCATTCAGAACACATTTTCCCATTCCATCTTTCCTTGGCTGGCACAGGCTTTTTGGAAGCCATGTCTGTGGTGCTTGAGAGGCACTGGAAAGTATGTAGGTTACTGCAGTTGTGTAAACATGAATACACACAGGTGTGCACACATGCTCGTGCAGTTACACTCATCTGTACACGGGCACACAGGAGTAACAATGCACTTACCAACAATCTCTCAGACAATGAAGAGACTACCAACCGATGACGTGAAGGGTGTGGCCAATATAACCTCCCCTGCTCCACCCCTTGGGTGGACCTCAAAACGAAGCCTACATTCCTTACTGTCCATACAGGTAGGGGCCAGAACAAAGACTGAGAGTGCCTCATACTCTATGAGCTGGCTGTAGTGCTTGGCAATATTCCCATACTGCTGCTGGCAAGCTGGGAAACAGGCCATAAGAACCTCATCACTCCTTTGAAGAGCTGTGCAGGTGCAGCGCTGCTCTGCTCCTACATCTAAGGCTTATCATACAGTTCAACCTTTTGTGGGATCCTGGAAGTCACTGGGTGATTCACTCTCAGCCTGTTCCTCATTTCTTTAGTAAATTCTGCCCTGAATTTAAAGCCATAGTTTTATAAAAAGGCACAGATAACAAAATGCATTGAAGTCTTTTTCCAAGTTTTCTAAACTTCATGAAATACATTTTTCTTATGAAGAATTAAATTTAACTCATTTGGTGGGAATTTCTGTTTCCAAATGTGTTGTGAAATTTTTCATAAAGAATGTTGTGAGTACCTTAGATTCTGAGTCCTATTCAGATTGCCAAATTGATGAACATTGCAGGGGGAAAAAAAGGCGGGGGGGGGCATGCCCACAAGAACACATTTCAGTTTGCATCTACCTGTGTATATCATTATAAACTTCTGCTGTTTCACCTGAGAGAGAGGCTAAAACCAACTTGAGATTTTTGAAATTAGAGAAAGGAAATATGCTTCCATTTCAAGTCTAAGGACAGTGACAGTTTTCTAGTGAAGGTAAATTATTTCGGTTTTTTTTTTAGGAGAATTTAGAAATATGCTGTAGCTTGACATTTATAGGTATGCCTTACGTCGTATTAATCTGTTACAATAAAGTCATTACTCTTTTTTAAAAACATTTATTTTTTAGAATACCTTTATTTTATTTGTTTATTTTTATGTGGTGCTGAGGATTGAACCCAGGGCCTCGCATGGGCTAGATGAGCACTCTACCGCTGAGCCACAATCCCAGCCCCAAGTCATTATTCTTTTATGAACTTGCCTACATATGGTTTGCAATGACCTATAGGCTAGAGGCTAGAGCCTATAGCTCTAGCACTTAATGAAAGGACAGCCTAACCCAGTGGCTCAGCTACCAAGAGAGTCACAGGATTGGGGCAGCAAAGGAAAGGCAAGAGGAGGATCAGGTCCCCCACAGAACACCTGGGCATGTTAATGCTTGAGTACTGGTCATATCCTGAGTAGAGGCCAAAGCCAGAGGCTATTAAAATTGTTCCATACCTAGACATCTCACAAATGGATGGGATTTCTCCTGGGAAGTGAATGCTACATAGCTGGCATTCGCTATTGCTTGTTCAAGGAAGGTATTGCCATTTCAGTCTTTTCAGTCTTATGGAAGAGGCAGCTTACCTACAAACAACTCCAATGTCATGGCTTTTGAGACAAAGCTGTGGAGTATTGATGTGAGGTCTCACATCTATAATGACTGACCTTTCTGCCGCCCTTTCCACTACTCGCCTAACTACAGGGCAGGAATGGCATTAACTACTGTCTCTTCTCCCTTTCCCTATCCACTAGCTCCTTCTAATCAGACTAAAAGGGTGTTCTGTCTGGGGGTCCTTTGCAGCCCTGTGTTCTGCATGTCCCCAACAAAGTACCTTTGAGCCAGAGGCATTCAAAAGTGTGAAACAGAAGGCAAGAAGATCTATGCCCAGGGGCTCTGATGGCAGAATCCACCTGGGCTTCATCTTGCTTACTGCTCTTTCATCCCTCCAGGCTCCAGAATGGCAACACCCCACTCTAAATGCATCCTCTTCCCAGATTCAACTTCCTTCCTACATCCTCACATGTGCTAGTGTGGTTGATCTATATTCCATCCATTCTTACACATGTGGGTTTCACCTCTACCCTCACCTCCCATAGCCATATTATCTCAGTTCTTTGAAGATGTCTCCCTTACTGTTCTCCAATCCCATCCCATCTTACATATCCACAAAGGCACTGGCATTGCTTACCCAAGGCTGTAGTCCACATCATCTCCTCGTGTATTTCCTACCCACCATTTAGCATTTGGCTGGTACATGTGTGCATCATGGGGCCCTTGCTTTCAGGGTCTCCTGCCATCTATCCTGACCAATGGACTAGATAATCATCCTCAATGTGCACTTATGGGGTCATATCTAATTTCCATTATTTCTACTGTTAAGATGAAACAAAGTCTCCAGTCCTGGGTCAAAATCTGGCTGTCAGAAACTGGACCTCCTACAGCCCTGTTGTCTCCATTTGAACCGCTCTAGGATGAATGCCCAGCTCTGGAAGTTAGCTGTCCCCAGCCTAATTCTGTGCCCAGATAATGGTCATGACCACAGTACATGGCATCTTCTCTTCCCACTTGCTCTCTGGCATAAGAAACAAATTTCTTACTAATACTTTCTTATGATAACTATAGAAGTTGAACATTTTCAGAAATACATTGCAGAAAATTTGGTTTCTCATGCTGGCAACTTGGTGCAGTTCCCAGGAAACATGGTGCCTTCAGACCAAGTTAGCAACAGGGATGATCATTCTTGCCATTATTTGGTGTTGTCTATTATTTCAGCCCACATGGACTGCTCTCTGTTTGAATGGGTCCTCTGGCTTCCTTTGGGCTGTGTCCACACATTCCTTCCATCTCTGAACCTGGATAGTCATAAGTTACCAGATTACAACAGTGGCCATCAACTCATTCATGGAAGGAAGAGGTGGCTGGGCAGTGGAACAAGCATGAGTGTCAGGGCCAGAGGACAGCTTGACACTGAGTACTGCCTCCCACTAGCTGTGTGAACTTGGTTAAGTGCTAACTACTCAAGAGACTCAGTTTCCTCATCAATCAAATGGGAATAAACATGTCTGGCTTGGCAGGTTTGTGGGAAGACTCATTGTAACACTCATAAGGTCCCTCCTTGCTCTTCAGCAGGCACCACAGGGACAACGGCACTGTCACTATCTGCTTAGTAGAAAGCCATGAAGAGATAACACCTTATCTTCTTCTCAGCAAAGTCTCCAGGTCCTATGGCATTAGCTACACCCAAGTAACATTCACCAAGTTTCTCAAGTGGGAACAACAGTAGGGAGCATGCTTTGCAGTCCACCAAAGGTGAAGGAGCAAAGACAGAGGACCGGGGGGAACACTCCATGTGTCCTTCAACCCTGAGCATGTGCAGCTGCCCCTTCAACTCCCATTGCTCCCAGTACTGACCTGCTCCATCTGGGATGTGGTCAAGGTGACCTTCCTAATTACCTCATTTGCGCTCATGGTGTTTCAAGCTGACAGGTTGAAAGACCTCTGTGGTTGCTTCAAGAGGGACTTACCAATGATGGCCAAAATCACTTTGCTTAATTCCTAGATCCAGGTATCCGATCTGTCTTCCAGAGCAGACAGCATACTGAAGGTAACGGAAGATGGGAGAGACTGATGTCTGTCCGTCTCACTCTCAATGTGGCTCAACTGGTCCACCTGTCCTACTGTTGTTTACATTTAATTAACACAATATTAAGTTTCCCAGTATGCTAATTAGGCTAGAAAAAGCTCTGATTGATAAACATAGGGCTTAGAAAGGGAAACGTGCACCAAGATTTTTCTACAGAGTACAAGGTAAGAACAGGTACAAAAATAATGGTTCCATTTATGGAATTATCTTTTAATAGTCATTTGGTCTGATCACCTTAGAATCATGATATGGTGGGGTGTACGTTCAACAGGCTTAAAAGAAACCTTAGGGATATTTCCTAATATTATATTCTTGCTTTTTTTCATCTTCCTTTTTTAAACATCTATTACCTTTTTAATAAAAATCATATTTACTTGTTTTCATTTACTTGAAGAACACCAGCGAAGTTTCTAAACACCACTTCCAAGTTCTATGGTTTCAGGAGAATCATGTGAAAATGAGAAAAGGGGAGAAGAATAACAAAAACACTGAGAGAACTTAGGTCAAGCTCTAAAAACAGAGAAGGAAATGTGATGTTCAGGCTTACTCCTTATTTATCATTTATCATAAAAAGACAATGAAAATGGGAGAGGAATAATCATAACACACCCCCCTGCCCCATTCCCTGAGGGTGACAGTGAGGTCCCAGATCGAAGTAAAAAATTAAATTTTAACTCATTTCTCATTTCAAATTTTACCCCAGTAAGGGACATTTCTACTGGTCACACACAGGACAACATGGTAAGGGAGGGAGATCCTAGTAAATAACAGTTGCACAACACAGCATGGACTGTGGGGACTGGCAGCAAATACTGTAAGAATATTTCTATGGCCAGCAGGACTCTGTGCTTCTCCTTCTAATGTCTGGGTCCTAGAAGGTCAGACCAGAGACAGCAAAGGCCCCCTCTGCACCGGCAATGGATGGTGGTGTTCATGTGTGACATGGAGCCACAGGGGAAGAAGGGCACAAGACAGGGACATAGGGTTGCAGAGCTCAGCAGTCAATAGGGTACCCATGGTATAGGTCACAGATCAAGAGCTTGATCCACTGCCTGGGATGTGCTTTGGCTGATGCATCTGCTTATGTGACCTCTTAGTTTGGCAAAACCAAGGACTGAAGGCAGAAGGAAAAAAGTTGACTGTTAAACTTGACCTGACTTCCCGAAATATGGTCAACACAGCAATGAGTTATAGGATGTATCACTCTGTGATCTAAAACGAGGGCACACATGCAAAGAGAAGGCTGAGGAATAAGCCCAATTCTGTTGCCTTTGGCCCCTGAAGCAGTCAAGTGACGAGGACATCAAGCGGCTCGGCTCCTCTGAAGCCTCTGCCAACACTCAAGGCTATTCCCTCCCATACCCAGCACTGGCTCTGTGTCAGCCTAAAGATTCCAGAAGCCCAGGCTCTGCTTCAGGGAGGCCAGAGATAAAGTAATCTCCCCCAGGACACACAGAGGGTGGATCCTCTGCTGTCCCTCCCTTCCAGAAGCCCAACAGGTCCCTGTCAGAATTCCAAGCAAAGGGTGACTCAGCAGAGGAGGAGGAGGGAGAGGAAGGATGTCTCAGGGCTGCATGGCCCATGCCTACAGGTGTGGTCCTGCACACTATGGGTTTTCAGATGGTTGCTGATCTTTAAGGAAAGAGTGTACTAGTGAATAAGGCATGCTCAGAAAGCCTGGGGAGTCAGCAGGCCTCCAATGGCTTTAACACACTGCAGGTGGTGATGAAGCCTCATTCTGGCCTTAGCCACTTCTTCCTGTGCTCCTCCCATGAAGCCTGTTTCTCAGACTTCAGCTGCGGTAGTGAGCCTCTGGGTAGTGTGGAGTGGAAAGTATAAGGCCTCTTGGCATGCCTGTGACTGAGCTGGTTATCTGTGGAAGGGAGCAAGTTTGGGAGATGTGGCTGGAACTGTTGCACGAGGGTTGGGGTGGACACACCTGGCCTGGTAAACTAGCACACACAGGCATGTGTATAGGAGTGGTCATAGGTGTTTATGCAGGGTATACATGTGAGCTGGCATGTGGCACGCAAAGATTGTTCTTCCTGCACATAGATTTACCAAGGCAGTTCAGTAAAGTAGCATCAGTGGATGGCCCAATATAAAGACTTTTCCATTAAGGAGGACAGCAATGCAGACAAGTTATATGACCGCTGATGTTCTGAGCCCTAGGTCAACTGCACATCACCATGGGATACATTCCCACAAATCCTAGTTCTGGGAGCAGGAGGTTACAGAAAATGCTCAGAAGTCAAACTGGGCCTCTATCTTATTAAGAAGATGCCGTAAAGTTCATGTTCCTTCCATTTCTGAACCAGGATACATTCCTGTAGAGGCTTCTGGCCAAGGGACTGTGACTTGGGGCAGAATTCTGTACTGTGACAAGTCAGAATGAGAAGACCAAAGATAAGAGATGTAGAGACTTTTAGCCCTTCAGCCTCCAGTGTTAACTTACTGCTAACTTTGGTAAGATAAACCCCAAAGATTTCTTCTCCTAAGGAATGGTTTAAAGCTTTTTTCTTTTTTCACTTTTTCTTCATTTCTTTTTCCTTTTCCTTGTCTTTTCTTTCACCTCTCCCCCCTCCCCAAATTATTTCTAACCTTTAACATTGCTTTACAAATACTGAGCATATGTTCTTGCATTTGACCATGACCAAGCCTCCAGGTATCACCCATTAGCACTGGATTGTGTGGACTGCTCCAGCCACCAGCAGTGCCACTGAAATGGAAGTGTTCCTGGCCCTTCCTCTACCTCCCAGTGGCTCTCGGACCTGAGAGAGTCACATGACGTCACCAAGCCTCAGCTTCCTCACATGTGAAACCCCATAAAAAGCCAGTCTCAGGACTCCGTACAACTATAGGGACACAAAGACATCAGCCTCTGCCACCCCTTCTCCTGACCAAGCCCCACCCACCACCTTCTTCTGAGCTCAGCTTATTACTCAGAAACCTATGGCTTCCTGGCACTTCTATCAAAATATCACATCTCTTGGGAAGAACCTTCAAATGCCACATTATTTTTCCAAGTAGATACCAGCTGTTTCTTAGGATTACAGTGTCTCAAAAAGCCCTGTCCTTCACAGCAATAACATTTCTTTGAAATGGGTAGCTCCTCCCTTTCTTTCCTATCTTTTTAGTTTCATAATTCAATAACACTTTATTGGGAAATGTATGGAAATGACCTATTTAGGTCATATATTCTTCCCATTTTAAAATGGGAAGCATGAGGCATTTAATATCTAAGTCAAGGCTGCTGGCTCACCAAGCTGTCCCCATAAGAGCCTGTGAGCTTTGTGTGTAAAGGTCCTCTGTTAAATGTGCCCTTAACACTCTCTTTTTTAAATCCTTGAAGCATCCCTGTCAGGAAATATTCCTCCCACTTTGATAATTAGAGAAATAAGACTCACAGAGACTCACTGAGCTGCCCAAGGTCACCAGGTAAGAAATGACAAGAAAGGATCAGAATCCAAGTTCACAGGGCTCCACAGCCCACTTCTTCTTCCTGCATTCATTCCCTCTCCCAAGTCCTGAACCAATTCTTACAAACCTTGCTCTCTTAGCAGTTCATACATTATGAAATGAAGCCCTTTGAATAAGCCATTTAAGGTACTGCTGGAGGAGCCATGTCCACCTCAGGTATTCCACACATGTGCACGCCAACCCCAAGGGAGTAGCCACAGAAATCATAAAGAGAGAGCATGGTCCCTCCACCAGGGAGTTTTCAGTCTAGGAGCACGAGGAGGAGAATGTACCAGAATGTATGGGCCTGGATTCCTCAGAGTTCAATGTGGGAGAGGTGCTAGGAGTCACATAGGGTTTGGCTTCCCAGAAGGAGGACATTCAAAAGCAGAGCAGGAAGAGGGCATTCCAACAAGCCATAATGCAGCCCGGGGCAGGTTAGCAGCAGGCATGGGGTGAGGCTAGGAGTGGTCCTCGGCCAGCTCAGAGAGTCTTGGGGACAGTGACCTGGGATGCAGGAAAGATGGCAGTCTGGGCCTGAATCTAGAGCCTCTGGAGCTGGCACATGATGTCCCCAGGTAAGGGGTACCATTGGAGGTGCCTGCCCAGTGATCACATGGGAACTGGTTAGGGATTGGTATCAAGGATGGAAAAGCCTGAGGGAAGGGGAGACTCTGACCGGTGGTGACACCCCACAAGTAGAAAGAGGGAAGTTAGGAGCCAGCAAGTGGTTTGAGGGAAAAGCAGGATCATGAGGTGCTGAGAGAAGGGGCCCTGTCCCTGAAGGCAAAAGCACATGCCCTACCCACTCAAGGGTAACTCTGCTTCAGAGAAATGCCACCAGCCAGCAGGAGACCCTGAGCTTCCACAGCTCCGCTTCTCTATTCTGTCCCACCTCCCCACCTCTCCAGCCTCATCCAGATGCATTGTCCCCAGGAGGTAGGCCCACGGACAGCGATTGTGACACTGTGCCGTGTGTCATATTGTAACTGAGTTTCCACATCCTCCTGGCTGTATTGTAAGAGCCCAAGAAGAGGAACAAGGGCAAATAATGAAATATAGGAATGCAGGAAAAGAGGAAGCCGCCCAAGACACCAGCCCAACTGAAATGTGAAGAATTATGGAGAAGTGACAGAAAGGGAAGTAAGAGCAAGGAATTGCATTCAGTGGCTCAGTAGAGTGCACACACACACACACACACACAAAACACACAGACACACATGGACACACCAAGACAGACATAGATATACACAGATACTCACAATCATACAGACACAAACACAGAGACATAAGGAGAGACACATACAACCACCCAGACTTAAAGACAGATGTAAACACAAAGACACATTTTCACTCACAATCACAGAGACATATACAGACATACAAAAACACAGATACATGCAAACACAGACACATACAAACAGACACAAGCGTACACAGATACACATATCTTCACTTATACTTCAAAGACACACACAAACATACACACACATACTGAATTACACATGATACACTCCCATACGCATAAATGAAACAGATACACACTAACAAACATACACTCACTCACACAGAGGCACACACATCCTCAGCCATAGACTCACAAACACACACAGGGCACCCCCCATTCATTTAAAGAAGAGACACAAAGATATATGCACTCTTTCATACCACAACAAATGTGCCCTCACTCAGACATATGCAGATACAGAGACACACACTCACATGAACACATATACCTTTAATCAACCTTTAATCTGATACCTTTAATCAAACATTTCAGACTGAGCTCTTAGTTCTGAGCCTCAGAGGGAGAGTAGAACTGGCCTGCCTTAATCCAGCTACCTGAGGGGTCTAACCGGAGAGTGCTCTAGACATCTGCTCTTAAATGGTACTAGATCCTGGAAATGCCAAATTCCTAATGATTCTAATAGAGGCTTTTCTGGTTTTTCTTTTTTCATCTCTTATATTTAAGGAAGTCAGAATATAAACATAGAAAAACTTTCTTAATTTTAAAATCAAAAAATCTAATTTTGAGGCTGAGATTTTAAAAAGGGGACTAATAGAACAGAAAGCTTAAGTATATTTATATAGACAAAACACATTTAGGAACCTCCAGATATCATTTTTTTAAAGAAAGGGAACAGAAAAGAGAGAAAAGACTGGAAAAATAAGAACAAAATAGCAAATTAACCCGTTTGTCTGTGGCATTTTCTGTTAGGGGAGATAACCGGCACTGAGCTCTGAGTCAAAGACATCCCCACTGGAGGAGCTTGGAGGTTGCTTAGAAAAAAAATCCTTATCTAATGTTTTCACAGGCACATGGCAGGAGTGGGCAGGGGCCCACCAAGGAGGCATGTAGCCTGTCCTGCTGTGGAGGCCCCTGGATATGGATGGAAAGTTCCCTTAGCAGCACAGGTTTTGAAGTTGAGGCACTGTTGTCCCTCTTCCCTACTTCCCAACAGAAACAGGGGTTACTCCGAGGACTGCTACTGTTCTGATAAGAAACTACAGATGAGCTGTGGAGACTTAAAATGTAAGCAGTACTTTCTGAGGACTGTTTCTCTCCATTTGTTATATATTTTTTGCAAACCATCACTTTAAACTTTGCAATGAAATTAAAACCAAGACACTGTGAACTGATTTGGACAGAAGCTTGGACCATGGCCCCTTAGTTTGCCACCAATGTACACAGTGTTCAGTGGATGTCTGGGCCTGGAGTGGGGCATGCTTCTGGCAGGAGGGAACTCTCCTGTGCTCACTGGTGTCTTGACCCACTCTTTACACAGGACACTCCCCTGCTGCGCTCAACCCTTCCCTGAGGATGTCACCATACAGGTTCCTGTCCCTGTGTGTGAGAAGGAGAGTCTAAGTCCTTGGCTGGAAGCTGGTTAAGATTTACCTATGGAACCTGATGGAATGGGCTGCCCATAGGGAAGTCCAAAGCCCAACTGCCTGCACCTTCCTGGGAGATCCAGGCTCATCCTCCTCACACCAGATTACTCCTGATGGGAGCGCTCCTGGGACAATCACTCTGGATGTCATTTCTGCAAGGCACATATTGTTCTTCCCTGTCATAACACTTTTGACATTGAAGTGAAACACTGCAGCTGGCCATGCATGCCACTGAAATCCCAAACATCAATTTTCCCACTGAGATAAGTTTAAATGCACTCTAGAGGCACCTAGTAAGCCCAGGGGGATGCTGACTCCGTGCCAATTCCTAAGGAGTCTCTGCCCCCTCCCAGGTAGACACCCCTGTGAACACAGGACCTGCAAGCAAGAGCACTGCTGAGTTTCTCTTCAAATTCTTTGCCAATACTAGTGGCAATGCTAGAGAGGATACGAAAGATCTGAATCTCTAAAATTTTGGCCTTCTCTTTTTTGCCTTCAGTTTTGGCCAATAAGTTTCTCATCTTCAAACTTTGCTTTTTGGCTCTAGTTAAGAAGGATACCTTATACAAAGACAACTGCTGGGGTGTCGTGTCCCCAGCTTTTCTGGAACTTATTAGCTTACATTCAGGAGAGGAGACCTAGTGCTCTCACCCAGATGTCACTTTCTTTCTGCTCTGAAGTCCTGAGGCTGCCAGGAGGGCTCTGTTCACACAGGTGCACTTCATCATGCTACTCTGACATCAAGGTGCCATGGTACTGTGCAGAGGTTCTGGTGGGACAGATGCGTGCTCACCAATAGCAGTGACCAATGGACACCTTTTGCATTGGCTCTCTCTTTATCCTCTTCCAATGTACCCCAGAATCACCATTCAAATAAACTAACTCTGCATGTGTCCCTGTAGGCTGGGAGAACCACTGATTCCTACTATGCCAGGGAGAATTGCTAAAGATATACTACAAATATACAAAGGCAAATGTGGGTGTATTTTTTTTTGTTTGTGCAAATGTGGGTTTTTTAAATCCTATGTTACTGATAAACCAATATAACCCACAAGTCAGTGCCTTCCAGGAAGATGCCAGGAAGATTCTGCTTTCTCTGCAGAATGGGTCTCTGCTCACTGGGTCTCCTTCCTGTGAACAGAGATGCTGGCAGGGGGGAGCTTTTGGGACAACAGGGTCTACCCTGCAGAAACAGGCCTGAGGCTCTGGGAAATGTAATACTCTTGGGAAAAAATATGTAAGAGGGTTGTTGATAAATTTAGAGATTCATGGAAAAGGGGTTCCTTTAAATAAAAACAAAATAGTTAAAAATTTACCTTGGAGCAAAAGCTTTAGCATGCCCCTCACAGTCTCTAGGAGTCCAAGAGACCTCCTGAGCTAACCTGGGAGCTAACTCTTGTAGCATAAATGCTCTTCCCTCTGTCACCTGGATGTCCTCACCTGTGTCATCTGTATCGCCTAAATGTTTTTTTCTTGTGTCACCAAGATATCCTCATATGCATCATCTGTGTCACTTGGATGTCCTTGCCTATATCATATGGAGGCCCTTACCTGTATCACCTGTCTTCTGGGTGGTCTCACCTGTCATGTGGGTCTCCTTACCTGTAACACCTGTAACCCAGATGGTAATGTCACAGAGATCATTTAACTAGGGTCACCTATGTCATTTGGTACTGGCCTAGATGGTCAGTTCTTCAGTGTGCTAACATCAGAGCACCCCTGATGTCATGCTGGAGATGAGAAAAGAAGGAAAAGGGACACTCCTTTTTCTGCACTCCCTCAGGGCCAACTGGTTCTCTGCAGGAAAAAAAGAAAGTAGGGGCCAGCAGACATCTGAAGGTTCCAGATGCCAGGCCTGTTTGGGGAGATATGGTGGCCTGGGAAGGCTAAAATAGCTCATTATGAAAAGAGAACTGGCTGAAAGAACTGAGGCAAGAGAGGGGCACATCTCTCCTTTTCTCTCTCACTCTCCTTTAAATGCACAGGGTCCTGAAAACCTTGAAAACAGAAATGTCAATGCTTTTAATGCAGGAGTGCATGTTCTCAATGTGTCCTGTGCCTGGGCTTTGGGCACTGCCTCCTGACTGATCACCCTGCAAGCCCAAGAGCTTCCAGCCCTTTCCTTGAAGTGACTCTACCACAAAAGCTAAGCCTTAACCATGTGGGAAGCCATAATCTTGCTTATGAGCAATATTTCATTTTCAGGCAACAAAATATAAAAACATTTAAAAATATGCAAGAAGGGAAAATATATATTACATGTAGCTCACAGAAAGTTTTACTCTCTGAAGTTGCAGAATATTCAAATCTAGGTTACTTATTATGACAACATATGTTAGGTAGAGGACCAAGCAAAATAAAAATTGTAAAAAATAATATAAGCATATTTGTACTTTAGCTGAGAAAACATTCATATTCTATTTCAATTCAGAGGCTTCAGGTTTAAGTGACTGAAGTATAAGAAAAGCTTAAACTGGAAAGATCTGCATAAAGACCAAAGATATGAGGAAGTCAGTCCTTTGGCCTCCTTTTAAATTGCTACATTTAAAGTATATATACTTGAAAAGATCAACACTGTCATGAGCTGATGTCATCCCCTCCCACTGACATTATTCTTACTCAGAAGTTAAAAACCTCCATTTGTGTCCACCAGTGACAACAGGCCCAGAATGAGAAAGAAAGTAAAACTGACCTCTGAGCCAAGGCCCAAAGGAGAAGTAAAAAAACCCTGAACTACAATTCACACGCTTACTCATGGGTGAGTCCCTGAGACACTCATTCCCAGTTTGTATTCCCTTATTTTATGAAAAGACAACTAAAGGATTCTCATTTTAATTTTCACCAGGTGAGAAGCTGCAACTCAGAAAGCAGAGGAAGCGACCAAAAGCGCCATTCAAACAGATAAGAGAACTCAAAGCCAGCAACGTTCAGGGTACAGTCATCTCTACAGGCAAAATGACTTTTTCTTTCTGATGCTCAGAACCTTTGGGTTAAAAAACACAAGTATATTCTGGCCTCAGAAACACATTTTAGATCTGGACCACTGTGGAAAATCCAAAATCAACAGCCTTATGACATGGGAGGCAAGAGAAAGGAACCAATAAATGAATAAGGAAGGATGGGAGTGGCAGAGCACACACTTGCCTAGCATGTGGGAGGTCCTGGGTTGAATCCCAGGACTACCACCCTCTGCCACTAAAAGAGTAGGTGCCTACAAATAATCTCCCTGTAACACTGAAGTTATTATTCATAATAGCAAACTTGAGTTAAGAAGAAAAGACAAAGTATTTTTAGAGCAGTTTTTAAAGGGCTGGGGTGTGTAGTTCCCTAGTAGAGCGCTTACTGAGCATACACAGGGCCCTGCATTCAATCCCTATCACCATCACACACATACACACTTATACAAAATAGTCTTTAAAAAAATCTTGGGTAGGGAAGATTTCCTATTCAAAAGAGTTAAAGTATACTGGAAACAAAGAAGACAAAGCACGGTAGGCTTCAGTAGTTTAGAAACTTTAGGCTTAAAAAATTCTCCCTGCCTCCAAAGTGCTACATTAAAGAGGTACTGGCTGAGGTGGCCTGCAAGCAAGGGGACTTATATGTCAGACCTGGCACAGCCCCAAGTATGACAGCAGCTCCAGAGGCTTCTGCTGCAAATGAAGCACTCACCAGTCACTGGCTGAGTGATTTCACACATGATTGGGACAATGGGTTTTACCTCATAGATCCATTTTGGTGCAAATATATTTTAGATGTGATTGCAACTATCTGCCAAGTGCCTAAATCTCAGGTAGGGGCAAAAGGGTTTGGTGTCGATCACTTCCAGGGTTCTGTTGCTGGGAAAGTAGACATGGAGGAAATACAGAACATTCTGAGATTAAAAACAGGAAACGGGTGAATTCAGTGCCCCTTATGAGAAATGATGAAATGAAATGTGTTTCAACCTTAAAGTGTAATCATGCAAAACTTAGTTTATCAAGGTTATTAAGACATATGACTTCTCATCAAGATAAATGACTTTTTAAATTTAAAAACCCAATTAAGATAAAGCCTACTCCTCTGGTATCATAAATGTATAGTGATCATGTCTGCAACCCACTCTTCATATCATAAAAACTACATAAAATGGAACAGTATATAATGTACTGTGATATGATAAATGTTTCAGTGACCTCAAGCCAAAACTTACAAAGTTCATAATTAGTTGGTTTCCACAATCTTTTTCAGAGATGGAATGCACGAATTGAGAGAAACTAGAATTACTGTGTTAAAGCATAAATCCCTTATGCTAGAAAGCACAGCTCATGTTTTCAAAGCAGGTTTTAAACTGGTAAATATGTCAAATAAAAGTACACTTTAGCTTGCTCCTTGGAACTAGTATGTATGCCTGTGTCACCACCTGTGGCTCAGTCACTGACACCCAGCATGCAAGAATGAGGGGCACCAAGAACCCAGCCTGCACAGTGATCCTTGTTCACAGATTGACACATGGGGCAGTTGTATAAATCATACCAAAAATCTACATTTATGAGTAACCAATGCAAATGAGAGGGAATGAAAGAACAGAAATGATGGGAAACCTAACAGCATAAATATTTTCACACTTCAATGACACATTTCTAATGGTCAGGAGCGAGGCAGAGTTATCTGTGTGCAAGGTTAGCGTCTCTCAGCATAATGAGTTATCAGCACCCAATTTACCCTCCCCCGCCTGCCTCTGCATCCTGCCTGAGGATTCGCCAGCCAGCTGCAAGCCGCTGGAAGCACACTCTCTTTCAGAATTGGGGGTGAGGGGTAGGAGTTGCTGGTGGTTCCAAGGTGCTACTTGTTCAGGGCACTACATTCCCACATGAGCCTTGCAAACCAAACCTGGCATCTGCACCATCAAAGCAGAAGGTGGGTGGGAAAGGGTAGGAAGTAAGGAGAGAAGGTATGCACTTATTCTCAAGAAATGGAGTTAGGGACCAGGCTCAATAGCTGGCCTGCTCCTCAAAGGGGCAATGCATAGAACTTCTGGGTACTCCACCTGGGTGTGTATCCCAGAATTTACAACAGTCCTCCACAACGGGTGCCATCGGCATGTAGCTGCTTGGAGATGAGGAAGCTACTCAAAGCCACATGGTGGCCAAGGGCTGACATGGGATTCACCCATATCCACCATATCCAGAGCCCATTTCAGGCCTAGCCCACTATCCTTCTCACTGCCCTTATTTCCTGGCTCTGCTGAAACCCCTTTCCAAAGTTGGGGATCATTTTATGTTTCTCACCTAACTTCTCATAGTTAACTTTGGTAAGTTTATCCCTACAGATTTCTAAATGAATTTATAAAATAAGACAGATGAGCTGTCTTGTTTCCAGAGCTTTGACTTGAACTATGCATGGAGGGTCACTATATGTCCCAAACTTATTTCTCATAGATCCTTTAACATACTTTTGTTTGTTGGTTTGTTTTTATTTGTTTCTGACATGCATCATTTTTTTGTAGTACTGGGTAATGTACGCAGGGCCTTGAGCATGCTAAGCATGTGTTCTACACTGAACAATTCTTCCAGCCCCTGTAACATGTTTTAAAATGTTATGAATTAATGCTCTCAGTGCAACAGGGTTTTAATTAGGGTGAGAGGGGCTGTAAGCTTTCTTGGTAATAGGCAATAATGGAAGAAATGATGTGAACTAGGAAATGTTTGAGGGTAGAAAAGCCACCCACTAATGACTCCCCATCACCTCCACTTCTGGCCCAGCTTACTCATGCCTTCAGAGCAAGTTTATGGGGTCCTACCTCAGGTGTCAGCCCTCCTCCTAGGGTCTGCTCCTCCACCCACACAAACCACACCTTGTAGGCAAACCACTAAAGTACACCTGAAGTCCCTATTCTCAGCCATCGCCGTCTTCCATCAATCTGTTTTAAAATTCTAGTCATTCTTGAAGATTCAGAATATAACTCATCTTTTAAAAAGCCTGCAAAGGGTCTCAACAAAACTGATTTCTGTCCTTGCTTATTTTGTGGGTTTTTATACCTTCACTGCACTTTGCATAATCTGCTCCCTTCAAAAACCTCAGGCCATATCTCATTCATCCTCTTTATTCTGCACTATATGCTCAACAAATATTTTATGAATGGAACTAGACTGGATCATAGAAACCATGGCCAAGATTTTCTATAGGTTTACTAATGATATTTAGAATACAATACTAATATGTCTCAATATGTAATTCAGCCAATTCAGTTCTTTTGATGGTAAAAGAGGTCATAAACACGTGGCTTAAACTTTAAAAAATGGTAACAACTAAGGAGTCCCATGAGCCCCAAATTTAGAATCAGAAAACTTGGGTTAGTACAAGTAGGATGATTTAAAGATAACTTAATTAAACCTCTTTAGTTTTATAAATTGACCAAGCAGTGGCCAAGCAGGAAGTCTGGCAATGCTAAGAAGTGAATGCCATTTCTAGGCCAAGCCAGGGCCTTGGGCATGTGCTGGGAAAGGGCCTCATCTGTGCAGCAGGAAGAGAGAAATAGGGAGGACTAAGTTCACAAGCCATGGCCAGCACACTTCTCTTCCTCCAGTTGTATATTATTCAAGATGCTCAGTTGTATATCTGAGCATCTTCTACACATGCTTCTGGTGCCTTTTATTAAATGTCTGGGTGCTGTTACTACACAATGTAACAAAATCACTTATTGGATTTGTTTCCTCCTATCTCAAGTCCTATCTGGTTCATTTTTCTCCATGTCTGTCTTTAGGAGTGTGGTGGACTGTGTCCACTCCAGGTCCAGTGCCCCCAGTTGGTTCATTCATAAAACAAAATGGAAGCCCATTTTATTTGTCTAGGGGTCAGGGCCTCTGTGCTGCTGAGGATGATGTCCACGGTCTCAAAACCACTGTGTTCTCGTTCTAATCTTGGCACCATAACAATAAGGAAGCAGCACCTTAAAGAGGTGTTTTACCTCAAGGGATGTGCCCAAAATAACTGTTTCTTGATGTACACATCCTACTTATTTTTCTTTTTGAGGTGAGAATTTTTCAAATGGTCCATTTGTGGAGCATCTCATAAAATCACTAATCGGCAAACCTTCTTTTCCTTCTCCTTTGGCTTGAACTCAAAGTGATTCTGAAAAATGTTGGATGTGCTGTTTCAAGAGGCAGCCATTTAAGACTTCAAAAATGTTACTATTCTGACAAACTTTCTATCACTATTTAACAAATGTGAAGCTATGGCTTACTGATAGGAAATTAAATAAGGTAATTCTCTTAGAAATGCCCCTGGCTTATCTTAGCAGAAACTCAGGTTTTTTTTTTTTTTGTTATTTCCTTTTTTTAAATTTAAAATTTATTTATTCTATTTTTATACATGACAGAAGAATGCATTTTAATTCATAGTACACACATAGAGCACAATTTTTCATGTCTCTGGTTGTACACAAAGTAGAGTCACACCCTTTGTGTCTTCATACATATACTTGGGGTATACATACATATACTCAATCCACTATCTTTCCTACCCCCATGCCCCCTCCCTTCCCTTTGCCCTGTCTAAAGTCCCTCCATTCCTCCCATGCTCCCCCTGGTCCCCAATATAGATATTTTATTATTATTTCTAAATAAAGAAAAGTACATACATTATACTCTGAGTATAGTAACATGTCCCTCCTCTCTGCCAGGCCTCTGTTTCTTTATGGGCCTTGGAATATGAGCCTTCCAGGCGCCAAAGAGTCTGGGGAACGGGAAAGGGACTCCATCAGTAGGCCCATGACATAGGAGGATGGCGCAAACACTGAAAAGAATCTATCCACATAGAGTATTCTGAAGCTCAGCTTCTACCTCATTCCCCTTTTACTTGAACTTTCTAAGAAATCTTTCATGTCCATGGCATGCATACCACTTGCCCTTGAGTGGTTCAATGACTGCACCCCAGAAATTCTGGCTCTTAGGAGAAGATGAATTATCTTAAAGATAATATTTTCATTCACCAAAGTAAAAATTAAAATCAATTAAAAATCTGATAGAGTTAACTATAAGACTTGTTTCACTGGAATAAGGAGTATTGAAGGAGTATTTCCATGGGGACAGTGGCAAGTTTTTTTCTCTTGCTTAGGCACATAGTGTGATTTTTTTTTTGCTCCTTTAAACACTTGCAAAAACTTAATTTTCAATGATTTCTTTTAAAAAGCTTGGCTTTGAACTTAAGCTTGATTCCCTGAAAAATGATCAAGAACTACTTCCTCCTGGAGGTGTTTGTGCTGGTGGGGAAGCTGGGGATCAGAGCAAAGTTCTTAGAAGGTCAGGAATGCTAATTTCATCCTCATCATCAATTTTTTAAAAAAATATCATTTTAGATGTTGATGAACCTTTATTTCATTCATTTATTTATATGCGGTGCTGAGAATTGAACCTCATGCCTCACACATGCTAGGCAGTGCTCTGACACTGAGCCACAACCACAGCCCTCATCATCAGTTTTAACAGAGCCATCATCATCATTATCAATTTTAGTCGATGATTAGACTGTTTAAAAGAAGCTGTTTTCAGCCAGGCCTACTATGAAGTTTTAGAAATGAGTCTATCAAAAGCAGGAATTCTGTCTAACATTTCCAGAAGATTTTTATGAACTGAAATGAGACATACTGAATCCAATGAGACAACAGGAATTGGAAGATCCTGCCCTTCCATCCAAATATGAAAGGCTTTAACACAAGGTGACGGTGGTTTCCCAGAGCTCTTCCTGAGAAATTGACTCATGAGCTCTTGGTTCACAGGTAACACGGGATGTGGCTGAAAACCTCTCACACAATCTTGTGGCCATACATGTGCCGCCTCAGGAGGAGCAAAGGAAGTCTGCTCCTTCAGAACTGAACATAATATAAATTTGGAAAGCACTGAAGATGTGCTTAAGATCCCACATGTTTAGCAGCAGTGAGACCCATGGATCTGCACAGCTTGAGTCAATGTGCTCTCTTCTAGCACACCCTGAGGGTGCAGGCAGATGTGGACACAGAGCTCCTTGCCAGGCAGGAGCTGTGCTTTCTCTTTCATTCTGCATTCCTTGCCAAGACCGCTGAGGTTATATGGGTGCCATGTTCTAGGAGGGACTTGGACACACTGAAGAATGCCAAGATAGAGCAAGAACAGGGAGAAAAAGCAAGACCCATGATATTGTGGTGGGTATTTCATTGTATCCTGAGGAAACTAGTAAACATTAGCTAGGAAAAGAAAATATTCACATGGCGTGCTATAGCTGTTTGCAACAATCAGAAGGGGGCTCTAATATTTGGGAGAAGAGAAAATAACTGTGTTGCAGAGGGTTGCAAGGATGGCTGCAAATAGGCAGATTTCAGTGTCTAATCTTCAGAGTTTTCCTCAGTCTACAGCAGGCTGCCTCTTTTTATGCATTTATTTATGCATTTATTTATTTATGCATTTAGTGATTAGTTGTTTTTAGATATACATGACAGTAGGGTGTATTTGGACATATTATACATACATGCAGTGTAACCCATTCCAACTTTGATCCCATTCTTGATTTATACATGATTTGGCATTACATGATGGTGTATTCATATATGAGCACAAGAAAATTATGTCTGACATTCTACTGTCTTTCCTATTCCCATCCCAGCAGGCTGCCTCTTGATATGTGCCAACAGGTGGGTGATCACCTGTTAAGAATACTAAAGAAGAATTTATGCAAATGCCTAATGATTTCTCAATGACTTCTATCTAATATGTTTCATGGGAATAGGGTCTTTCTACACAGCAACAAATACAAAGCTCAAAATGTACATATTGCCAGCTTTACGGGCACTGGAGGTGGGAGGAAGGTGTCAGTGTTAAAGGCCCTTTGGTATTTCTGTTTCATTCATGTGAAGACAGAAGCTACTATAGTCATACGCATGTCACTAACAATGGGGATATGTTCCAAGAAATGCATCATTAAATGATTTGATCTTGTGCAAACATCACAGAGTAGGCTTAACAGACTAAGATGGCTAGGACATTACCAGGCAATATAATCTTTTGGGATCACCGTCATGTGTGCAATCTCTTGTTGACTAAAATGACATTACATAGTGCATGACTTTCTACCAGAATAGCCAAACTACAATCGGTGCATTCAATAAAAGTAGTTATGAACTTCAGTGTGTCAGGCTAAATATTTAATTAAATATCTTAATTGAAGCAGATGTTCAAAACCAAGCAGAATGGTTGTTGTAATAAGGAGATAGCTTATTCTCTTATTCTCCTTATTCCATATTTTATTTCTAGCTTTTTTTTGTATTGGGGATTGAACCCAGGGGTACTCAATCACTGAGCCACATCCTCACCATTTTTTTAATGTTATTTAGAGACAAGATCTCACTGAGTGGCTTAGGGTCTGGCCAAGTTGCTGAGTCTGGCTTTGAATTCATGATCCTCCTGCCTCAGCTTCCTGAGCTGCTGGGATTGCAGGCATGCGCCACTGCACACAGCTATTTCTAGCTTTTCTTTTTAACATTTTCCTCTCTGTCTGCCCAGTTGTATTCTTCCTCTCTCCCAACAGAAGGTAAACTCTTTGACCCCATGTACCTATCTTCCTTGTTGACCCCTGTGCCTAGTAGGGTGCATGGGACAGCAAAGGTGCCTAAGCATCTGTCTCATTAACTGATATGGCAAAGAGGCTCACCAACCTTTTGCTTGGTCCCTTGCATTCTGGAATTCTGACAAAATGCCACCAAGCAGGCTGATTATAGGAGGACTGATAATGTTTATAAAAGCACCAGAGACATGCTAATGAATAACAGACCAGTGTAAAAGTTGGTAAAACTGGGTTCTTTTTCAAAAACAATACACCTGAGTTTTTCAGTTCTAGTAAACTACTTCATAGAACATTGGTCTGAGAGTGGTCGTGCAATCCAGCAACCCTTTGATGCCAGAGGTGAGAAGAAGGACGACAATGAAATGTGAAATGCCTCAGTAAAAGGTTTGAGGAAAGACCAAACACCATCAAACCATAGTCTGATATTGGGGACTTTTCACCACAATCTTTATATACACTTAATGAAATACTCCTTGATATCCAAATAACCCCATCATAATGTGGGGTTATTTGAATAAGTCAAAAATGCACTGAATGTGTCTAACATATTTTGAACATGTTAGCTTTGCAATATGACACATTGTAGAGAGACTCCTGTTCACCTGGATAATCAAGGAGCTGACTGGGCTCACTGCGCACCATCTCAAAAGAGAACTGAACCACATAGCAATAGCCAAAGAATGGATCCAAATTGAAATTCAAACTATGTTCTCTATTGAATATGTATCACTTTTGCACATTATAAAGTAAAAAAATAAAACAGATCATTTTTTTAAAAATTGAGGATTATCTATATGTGTTACAAATAGGTTTTGTTTATATCTATTATTTATACACACAAATATATGGTTTACCAATGGGAATACTGCAGTTCAGAGAGCTTAAATTAATTATAGTTACCCTTAGATATGGGGGCAGGGAATTGGTTCCATGACCCCAAAAGATATCAAAACTTGAGTATTGCTCAAGTTCCTTTTACATAATGGCTTAGTATTCGAACCTACATACATTCTCCCATATACTCAAATCACCTCAAGATTACTTACTTATAACATCTAATATAATGTATTTGATATGTAAATGGTGTTATATTTTATTGTTTAATTATAATGACAAGAAAAAGAAGCTTATATATGTTACAGACAGGTACAATTTTTTAAAACACTTTTGATCTGTGGTTGATTGAATCCATGATACAGAACTTGTGGAATATCGAAGATGTATTGTTCTCTGGGATTCATAAGAATGGTTCAAAATTTAAATCCTATTCTCTTTTTGTTATGCCACAGCATTGCCAAATATCAGAGACACTCTACCATCAGTTTCTATAATGGTTGACAAATCTTACTGAAGATTTCACACAAGGCCACAGCATGAATTACAATGGAAGATTGTAGGGGATTTCAGGATAGAGAAAATTGAAGGACTGGGGAGGTGGGATTTATAGGTTGATGCTTTTAGAGGGAAAATATTTAAATATATTTGAAGCTCAATAGGAAAGAACTAACAGAGAAGACAAGATCAGTGTCTTAAGAGCCCAGGAGGAGCCTGAAGTCAAGCAGAAATTTGTCACCTAAGAGCTAGAAATGATGGCTCCTGTGGTACCCTCCTCTCTTCATTCAAGTCTTGATTGAGGAGCCCCACATAAGAAACATCATTCTTCTGGGCCACATGATCCGAGGTCAGTCTTGTCACTTCTAGACTTACCCCATCTTATTTTTGTATTTAGCAGCACATATCCTCACTTCCAGATGAAGGATGTGGCTGTGATTTGCTCTATATGGTGTCCTAGGCACCTGGCATCCTCTAGAGTAGGGAGGTGTCTGGTAAACGTGCAGTGAGGGAATAGATGGAATGGTGTTGTGTTGCTTCCTCAAAGAGAGAATGGTAAAAGGAGAGCAGAGGGTGGGCGAGAGAACTCCAAGTGGAGAGGGAGGAAGCTTAGGGCTGGTATCTCATGTCCATCATCTTGGTTATTTCAGGTCACTGTTTCTCAATAGGCACAGCTAGTGTTGGGAAAAGAGGGGGTTCTCTTTTTGGTGAGACTGTTCCTCCCGTTGCAGGGTATTCAACAACCCACATCCCCAATGGTGCTAGCTACCTCACCCAGGCCATTTGAGACTAGATAGTTCTACATATCTCCCAGGTGAGCAGCTGATTTAAATGCCACCCTTCAGCCTGCACATGTTCATCTTCACTTCCCTTGGCACCTCCCATGCATGAAAGTTACAAATGCAGAGGGGCAATCTTTTTTGGCTGATACACACACACACACACACACACACACACACACACACACATGTCTATATATATATTTTTACTATTGTCAATGTCCCTAAAAAGGAATACCTATAGAAAATTAGACCAGAAGAGGTTAAAAAAAATACCATCCTCTCATTTTTAAACCATGCCTTCCATTTTCATTTTGTGTCTATAGGACCATAACTATAGAAAGTGTACTTTTTTTTTAATTAACAAAACCAATACTAATCTTATCTTCATTTTATTCTAACAACTCAAATTCTGGATCACCTTGTACTTCATTGCATCACTTGGAGAAATAAATAAGATTCCAAGATTAAAAGTGCTATCAGAGAATAAATGCCACTGTCTGTTTCTGGCTTTTTGTCCCAATTTTATTTTCTTCTTTGTTCTCTCTTGTGTTGAAAGACGTGTTAGCTCTGTGTATAAAACGACCAACCGACATTTTGTTAACTTTCCTTCTATATGGGGTTTCAGAAAAAAATGGAAAAAAAAAGAAAAGCAAAGGTTTTGAGCTGTGGTTGCCAGTTGCCACCTGTCCTCCTATCGGGTTAGGGCATTTTCTGATTTGGGAAGTATAAATATAACCCAGAAAGAAAAAGAAAAAAAAATCTTCCCCTCCTTTTATGCAAAAGTAAAAAGGTTTAAACAGAGACACAAAGCAGATCCCTAACCATTGCCCTGTAAAGATTATGCAAAAGCAGTTGAATGAAATGCTGAATGCTCTGGGGCAGTGGGTCACTCAGGAAGCCACCTTCTCTTTGCCTTGTCTGGCCAGTAGTGCATGGGTTGAGTCTGGCTACTGTACCCCACCAGATAAGCCCCAGTTTTCTTCAGTCTTAACAGGAACTACATATCACAAATTACCACAGATATGCTCCCAATTTTAAGTCCTTTACCTGTTAGGATGTGTGGGGTAACAGAAACATATAGGGTACTGAAAAAGCATGTTGCCATTTGCAGGGATCCATCAAACCAGATAAGCTGTTGTTTAAACTGTTGAAGTCAACCCTGGTTAGAAGCATTTACACCACATACTCCAGCAGATGCTACAAACTAGGGCTCTTTTGTTTTGTTTTGGTTTGGTTTGGTTTTGGTTTTAATCGTTGCTATATCTGTACTGGCTTAATACAATTTTAATATCTTCACAGCTACAATGAAATTTGAAAGAAGGACTTGTTTTGTGGACAGCTGTGTATCTGTGTGTTCTGTGAGGGAGTATTATGAAAGAGTCAGGGCTTTGGGTACGGCTGTGGGGTAGTAATGGGAAAATAAAATTTTTCCAACAAGAATTCATTGCCACTGACTCTTTGTTATTGATATCACAAATTGGAAATATTGAAGCAGCTGGATTCTTCATATTAATACTTAGAATACTTCTGTAGCATTTAATTTGGTTGCTGGGGGAATGATTAGAAAAGAATTTTGTGTCTTATTATGAGCTATCCTTATTACTATAGCTGTCGTATTAATTTGAAGAACTTTAAAATGCAAATCAAGACCTAGTCTAAATTGAATTAGCATGTTACTAAATTACAATGATTTTTCTAGAAAATTCTCAGCGTCACAGTATTCTTCAAACCATGGGATTAATTTGGTCCTTTCCAGAGAATTTTTGGTGCCTCCCATCAATAAAATGCAACCTTGAAGTGTGTACACAGATCTGAGAGGTGACCTCTTCAATTGTTCTTGTATCTGTAGTGGCACCCTAAGGACACTTTCTCAGTAAGGGCTTAGCATTATGCAAATGTCTAGGGGGAATAATCAAAAAACTAAACCTACTGCAGAAGGCCTGGAGACACTCTTGGCACATCTGGGCTCACATGCACCTGACACTTGCTGGAACTCATTCCATTAACTGAAGAGCTGTTTATGCCCTACTTTCAGGAGTGAGTTCAGGGCAGGCATCTTTGGCGGCAGGTCTGGGGGCATGTCTGGGTTTATAGTTGATCCCTTGTGCATTGACATATCTCTCTCTCTCTCTCTCTCTCTCTCTCTCTCTCTCTCTCTCCACCCCCCATTTCTCCTTCCCTCCCTCCCTCTCCCTCTTTTCTGACTGCCATGGTTGAGCAGCTTTTCTCTGCCATATTCCTCCACCTTAATGTTTGGCCTCACCTCAGACCCACAGCAATGGAAATGGCCAATCATGGACTGAACATCAGAAACCATGAGCACCAAACTTTTCCTCCTCTAAGTTGTTCTGGTCATAGCAACACAAAGCTGACTAACATAGTGATTTACATACTTGGCAAAATGACATTGTAAATAATCTCTATAAAAATCTTGCACATTAGATATGGATCAATAAGATATAAGTTATTTTGTGAGAATCAATATTCTTTTCAAAAATTGTCCCTACTTGCATTTGTGGATCTTGTAGTGGTCCTTGGTTATGGTTTTAAATATTTCCATTTCATTATTCCTTTCTTTCTAATGATAAGAAATCCCTTTTAAAGTTACTTTATAGTAGATTTTTAAGAAGGGCAATATTCAAAGATGTAAAAATGTGATTCTTGATATTATTTTTTTAATAACTGAAATTTATGAAAATACTCTCATTAATTTTTCTAACTGTGGACAAAGTCTCCTGTATTTCACTTTGCAATCAATTGTGAATCAGTAAATGTATGATTAAATGTGTAAGAGGAACCCTCCTATTGAGGTGATGATCAAATTGATTATCATAAAAGCAGAAAATCATATGAAACTCCAGAGAGCAAAAGATGGGATGACATCTTCCTGGAAAGCACATCTTTTCTTTTTGTGATGACTGTCTCGGACTACTCTTTGTAACTGACTACATTATTTGTTGAAAAGCACATAGTTCTGTTTTAAAACTCATGTTTTCTACTCTATTTAACTTTTGAAAATGTTGGTTGTGACTCACCATCAACAGTTGGAAACATCAGGCTACAAATCATCCATTAAACTATTTAACAATGTCTACTCAGTAAACCAAACTGGGATAATTGCTTATTCGTGTTGAGAGAATGGATCCCTAACTCATATCATAGATAAGGGCAAATATCAATTATTTTAAACAGATAATTGTGAAAAACAAAACTTCAAATATTTTAGAAAAAAACGTAAGACAAGAAAGAATATATTTTATTGTTTCAGAGTAGGAAAAGTTTATTTAACACTCCACCACAGCAATGAAACCTGAAGGAAAACATTGATGGAATAAATTAAAATTTAAAACTTCAGACACTTTAATACAGAAAAGTCACAGACTAGAAGAAGTTATTTTGTGACTATTGCTAATAAAGGATTTTAATACAGAATATTAAACATAAAGGTTTCTATAATCAGTAAGTAAAAGACAAGGACACCAACAGCAAAAGGGGCGAAATAAGTTCAAAATGTGAAAATTCAACTAATTCATAAACATACAAAAATGATTATTAGTAATCAGGTAGGTGTAGGATGATACTGTAATGAAGTACAATTTCACTCTTCCAAGACTGAATGATTTTTAATCTGAAAATTCTAAAAACTTTCCACAATGTGCAGTAATGGGAACTTAAGCACTACCAGGGAGAGAACCCTTTGGTAAAATTCATTTGAAGAATATGAAATATCATTGGGTGCAGTGGCCAATGCCTCTAATCCCAGTAGCTTGGGAGGCTGAGGCAGGAGGATCAAGAGTTCAAAGCTAACCTCAGCAAAAGCGAGGTGCTAAGCTACTCAGTAAGACCCTGTCTCTAAATAAAATACAAAATATAGCTAGGGATGTGACTCAGTGGTCCAGTGCCCCTGATTTCAATTCCTGGTATACCCTCCCCCACAAAAAAAGAAATGGAAAATCTAGAAGGTTCAGAAGAAGTATACACTGCTTGAGCAAGCAATTATGACCCAATTTCCATATATAAAAACTAGAAATATTTTTATATTTGTATATGTGAAAAATATAAATGCTGTTCCAACTCTGATAAAAATTAGATTTAAAATTACATTATAAGGATATGAATAAATTGTGGTGAATATATTTAGTGGAAGACTACACTGTAGAGAAAACAAAAATCTAGAGACAGTCAATACCTATGTGTCTTGCAAGCACAATACAGGACAGAATGTTAAATGGCATAAATATGCATGATAATATTTATGTTGAGTTTATAAACAAGAAACCCAATATCATACTGTCTCACAGATGCTGGACTGAGGATTGCTGGAACACTCTTTTATCAAAGAATAGGCCCCTCTTCTGTCCCTCTAATCCTTGAGTTAGGGCATCAGATAATTCATGATAAATGTGTGATGGTTATAAATTTGAAATGAGGACCTTAGGAGATCAAACTTACAAACTGATTGGTGTGACTGGTGCTAAGAATGATCTTGTCTGAAATCTGTCCCAGAGTCCACTGACCATCTAAAATCATAACCAAATAAGAGACAGTTAATGAACAAATCACTGTCCCGTCAAAGATACAAACAGGCTCTAGCATCCTTTCTAGCACAGTCACATCAGTATGGAGCACAGACTCTCTGTGAAGGCACTCTCTAGGCATTTCTGCAAACTCAGGGCTTGGTTTCTGAGTCACTCTGGGTCTGTCTCCACTCTACACTTTGATTCCCTTTTCTAACTTGTTTTCTCCCAGCTGGAATCTGCCTCAGATCCACCTCCTTCAGCCCCAAGCCTCTGTGAAAAGTCTGGTTTCAGTTTCATCCAGTTACTGCCCTCAGGTCCACCTTAGTGCCCCTTTCCAGCCCAGCCTAGCTCCTAAGTTCTGAACCTCATTTTTCCTGGGGAGGATTTTGGATGCTAATATAATTTAACACTTAGGAAAAATATAATGTTGAAACCAATTTTTGCATGATATAAAAATATTTTGAAGTAGTTGAGAGATCCTCACAAATAGATGGAACCATAAAAAATTTTGTTTGTCCTTTAATTGATCTGAATTTCTATGTGAAAATCCCAGGTTTGATTTTTTATATTGAAGCTATGTTTTTCTGTCTTATTATCATTTTTCTCCATAAAAACTGAAGAAAATTTACCAGATAATGTGTGCTTCTTAATTTGTGGTTCACCAACCTCTTAAGGATCCACATTTCTTACTGTATTTCAATACAACTGACATCTTTTTCAATCCTATGTATTTTGTATATTCAAAAACTTTATTATGAGAAGTAATCAACTGCATAACTAAACTTTATGTAGTGAGGTATGTCAGCAAACGATGAGGAATCAATGGAATTAGAAAGTGTGTTTCTACTTCCAATCAATGGAAGTAGAAAGTAGAAGAACAAAGCAGAGATATCTAATGCAGAGTTGGGAGGTCAAAAGTGAGGACTGAGATCTCAAGAATGCTTTGGGTTTAGCCTGGAACAAAGAAAGGGGACTAAGTCAAAATAACACTGCAAAACACAAGATCTGAGAGGGAACATGGCAGACTTGGGGACTAGGAAAAAGTTCAACAGAGAGAAATTGGAATGTGTTATGAATTGGTGTTTGGGTGATAGAAGGGAAAGCCAGAGGAAAAGAACACTATGTAAGGGAGAGAAGGGGGCTATGGCTAAATATGGAATATTGGCATGTGTCATGTCTAGAAGCATGGATTTGATAGTTTTAAAAAGACACGTTTAATCAGAGGAGGAACATTAACAGATTCACAGTTTAGAAAAATACTCTTTGGAATGAATATAATCTATGTCACAAATTCTCTTAATATTCACAAATTAAAAAAGAGGACATCTCTCCTCACAGATGGGTATGCTTTATCATTATCACATAATCAGAGAAAGCATACAGCAATCTATAACTCATAGATCTTCCCCTTCTGCCTTGAAGAGCACAGAGAGAAGTTCTAGAACCTATTTTCAGAACTATTCTCAGCATATATTATCTGTTGGAATCTTTTGTTTCTGTCTCCTTCATTCTCTTACTTATTCTATAGTGATTTTTTTAAAAAATAAAGTTATCACTAATGAGTTTTGAGAAATAATCCCATAATAAAAATTTTCAGAGTTGATAATATTAAAATATTTGCAGTTAGTAATGGCATTCATGATTAAGGAACTTTCAACTTCATGTGTAATTCTTAACCAAAATACTATTGTGAACCAAAGTTTTGGATTCCAGTTCATTAACAGTAACAAACTCAAGGATGCTCAAGCAGTGTTCACAGACCTGGGTTATTGCTGGTACTCTTTCATATCTTTTCAGTGTAAAACACTGTGAGATGAGGTCAGCCGCTTTCTCTACTGTTGTTATTTCTGGATCTAGTTTTGGTGGTAGCATTTTGTCCCAAGGAACAGCTTCATAAGCTCTGGGAAATTATTAAATAAGAACAGTTTATGCAAAACACACAATCAATTGATGTAGTTCATAACAGCATCACATTCTGTGACATTCTTTATGACCACCCCCTGTCCTGATTTCTGCTACTTGGGGTACACCACAGATGGAATCCCCCATGCCCTCTTAGTGTGGCAGCAAGTAAACACAATGGGAGAGTATGCCTATAATATGTCACTTTATGTGGCAAAGGGGATTGAGCATATGTAACTAAGGTCCCTAATCAGCTGAATTTCAATTACTCAAAAGGTAGATGTCATGAGTGGGACTGCCTAAACAAATGAACCCTAAAAAGTGACAAAACAGTAGCAGATGTTCTTTGTTGTTGAAAAAACAAAGATTGTGAGCTGCAACAAACTGAATTCCACCAACAGCCCAAATGGTCTTGGAAGATGAGGACATTGTCCCAGCAGACACTTTCATTCCCACTTGGAGGGTCCAGGACAGTGAACCCCATTGGGACATGTCTGGACTTTTGATCAACAGAACTCTCAGACAGTAAAAACTGCTGACCTATTCTTTTGCTACCATTACCCCCACCCCCAACTCTGCCCTGCACTTGACCCTGGCTCCAGGCATGCTGGACTAGTGCCCTCCCACAACACCTTAAACACTTCCAACGGGGGCTTTTGTGCTATGCTCCCTCTGCCTACAGTTTAGTTGCTCTCTCCCAACATCCTTACAACTTTTTCTCTCCTCTTCCAAGTTTCTGTTTAAACCCATTGCTCAAGGAGGCCTCTCCATACCTTCTGCAGATGCCTGAAGTCCACTATCCCATACCTGTGGCATTTTACTTTTCCTTTCTTTTTTTAATATCACTTTCTAAAGCAATAACTATTTACTTTCTATCTATGTGTTTCCCTCCCTTTAGAATGAGAGCCTTTGAGAACAGAGTCCTCACTTTGCTTTGTTCATGGATATATTTCATAGTCTAGCACATGGGCTCCTGAGTCACTGCATTCTCCTGTAAGCTTTCCATGGTGTGTGCCATTATTCTCTATAACACTGTGCTCTCCTCTAGTGTGTGTATCTGTCTGTCTGTCTCTCTCCATTTCCTTTGTTTTGATTTTATTAACTATCGAACGTAGATGTTTATTATTTAGCCAACATGAGTAAGTAAATGTCTGTGTTTGGTGTTTTCTGAATTACTCATAGGATCCAGGGTATTATCAACCCATTACATGTGTCATTAAGGATAAAGAAATATATTTTAAAATGAAAATTTTACTGGGGAAAAAAAACTTACTTCTGTGTAGAGGACTTGTAAAATGAGTTCTTGACATTATATTTCTTTTTTGGTTTAGCAAGTGCCTCACCATCCTCCTGGAAGACATGAATAGTAAGTTAAAAGAGATCAGGTGTAAATAGAATTGCTATTTTTTTCTTTTCACCATGTTTTCTTTTATTCCTTATTCCTTTTTTTTTTCTTTCAAGACCATCTTGGATTGACAAGTTTTAATATATCTTTTTCCTCTTTAATTTACAAAAGCATTTTGAATTTAGTTAAAAGTAAGATTTTTATAAGAAAGCATTTGTCTTTTAAATTGTCAAACATTTAGTTTTGGCACAATGTAATTTAAACATTTAGAAACATTCATTGGTCTGGGAGATTTGTTCCGAGGTACCTCCATCTCTTTGTCTTTCATCCTAGTTTGCCAAAATTATATAGCTATTTATTATTATAATCATTATTATAATCTTTACTGGTTACTATTTTTTATTTGTTCTTTTTAGATATACATGACAGTAGAATATATTTTGATCTATTATACATACATGGTGTATTATCTTCCATTTTTGTAGTTGTACATGTTATGGAGTTACACTTGTCATGTATTCATATATGAATGCAGGAAATTTATGTCCAATTCATCATACTATCTTTCCTATTCCATACCCCCTCTCTTCCATTCATTCCCCTTTGTCTAATACAATGAACTTCTATGTTCCCCCCCACCACCATTGTGTGTTAGCTTCTGCATATCAGAGAGAACATTTGACTTTCAGTGTTTTGGTGATGGCTTATTTTACTTAGCATGATAGTCTCCAGTTTCATTCCTTTACTGGCAAAAGGCATATCATCATTCTTCTTTATGTCTGAGTAATATTCTTGTGTGTGTGTGTGTGTGTGTGTATCACACTTTCTTTTCCTGTTCATCTATGAAGGATTCCATTGTATAGCTATTGTGAATTGAGCTGTTATAAGCCTTGATGTGGCCATGTCACTGTAGTATGCTGATTTTAAGTCTCTGGGTATATACCAAGAAATGAGATAACTGTGTCAAATGGTGTTATCATTCCACCTTTTCTGAGGAATCTCCATAGTGGGTATATCAATTTGCAGTTAGTCTCACTGGCAATGTATGAGTGTACCTTTTACCCCACATCCTCACCAACATTGTTACTTGTATTCTTGTTGATTGGAGTGAGATGACATCTCAGTGTAGTTTTAATTTGCTTTTCTCTAATTGCTAGAGATGTTGCACATTTTTCCATATATTTGTTGACCACTTGTATTTCTTGTTCTATGAAGTGCCTGTTCATTTTCTTTTATTGATTGGGTTATTTGTTTCTTTGGTGTTAATTTTTTAAAGTTCTTTGTTTATACTGGAGATTAATGCTTTATCTGAGGTGTAGGTGGCAAATGTTTTCTCCCATTCTGAAGGCTCTTACTTAATGTTCTTGATTATTTCCTTTACTCTGAAGAAGCTTTTTAGTTTGTATCCATTCCATTTATTGATTCTTGATTTTATTTCTTGCTCTGTAGAAGTCTTATTGTAGGAAATCGACTCCTAAGCTGGCATGATGAAAAGTTGGGCCTACTTTTTCTATTTGTAGGCACAGAGTCTCTGGTCCCTGGTCCAATTTGAGTTGAGTTTTGTGCAGGGTGAGAGGTATTCAATTTCATTGTGCTCTATATGGTTTTTCATGCACCATTTGTTGAAGAGGCTATCTTTTGTCCAATGTATGTTTTTGCCACCTTTGTCTAGTATGAGATAACTATATTTATGCGGGTTTGTATATGTGTCTTCTATTCTGAAACATTAGAATTCATGTCTGTTTTGGTGCCAATAGCTTGCTGTTTTTGTTACTATAGCTCTTTAGTATAATTTAATGTCTAGTATTGTGATGCCTCCTGCTTTACATTTTTCACTAAGGATTGCTTTGGCTATTTGGGCCTCTTATTTTTCAAAATGAATCTCATGACTGCTTTTTCTATTTTTATGAAAAATATCACTGAAATTTTAATAGGAATTGCATTAAATCTGTATAGTGCCTTTTGGTAGTGTGGCCATTTTGACTATTAATTATGCATATTAAAGAACATGGGAGATCTTTCCATCTTCTAAGGTCTTCTTTAATTTCTATCTTTAATGTTCTGTATTTTTCAATATAGAGGTTTTTCACCTCTTTTGTTAGATTTGATTCCTAAATATTTTTTGAGGCTACTATGAACGGGACAGTTTTCCTAATTTCTCTTTCAGTTGATTTATCACTGATACATAGGAATGCAATTGATTTGTGGGTGTTAATTTAATATCCTGCTACTTTGCTGAATTTATTTATGAGTTCTAGAAGTTTTCTGCTAGAGGTTTTTGGTCTTATAAATATAGAATCATATCATTGTCAAATAGCGATAGTTTGAGTCTTTCTTTTCCTATTCATATCCCTTTAATTTTCTTCTTCTGCCTAACTGCTGTGGCTAGAGTTTCAAGCACTATATTGAATAGAAGTGGTAAAAGAGGGCATCCTTGTCTTGTTTCAGTATTTAGAGAGAATGCCTTCAATTTTTCTCCATTTAGAATGATGTTGGCCTTGGGTTTAGCATATGCAGCTTTTATAGTGTTGAGGTATGTTCCTACTATCCCTGGTTTTTCTAGTGTTTTAGACATAAATGGATGCTGTATATTGTCAAATTATTTTTTCCACATCTATTGAGATAATCATGGGATTCTTGTCTTTAAATCTATTGATGTGATGAATTACATTTATTGATTTCCATATGTTGAACCAATCTTGCATCCCTGGGATGAACCTCACTTGATCATGGTGTACCATCTTTCAAATATGTTTTTGTATGTAATTTGGCAGTATCTTATTAAAATTTTTTTCATCAATGTTCATCAGGGATATTGATCTGAAGTTTTCATTCTTTGATGTGTCTTTGTCTGGTTTTGGTATCAGGGTGATACTAGCATCATATACAAGTTTGGAAGGATTCCCTTCTTTTCTATGTTATGGAATAATTTGAAGAGGGTTAGTGATAGTTCTTCTTTGAAGGTCTGATATAGAACCTGATTAACAATATGTCTGGTCCTGGGCTTTTCTCTGTTGATAGGCTTTTTTTTTTTAATTTAGCATAAAGAATTTTATTTTAACATAATATAGTAAGAAATATTGCTTTGATAAATTTTCTTCTATAAAAGCATGCTGAATAGTTATGAATTATCATAACTTAAATAGTCCCTTATCCTTAGATTCAATAGTTGTTTCTAGTTTTTGCTATAGTATGCTATTTGTAATCAATGTTTTGCATATGCATGTTGTACACATGTACAACTATTAGTATAAATTCTTAGAAGAAAAGCTATCTCTTCTGGGCATTAAATATTTTCAGGCTTTTGCTTCATTCTCTAAACCAGTCTTCAGGAAACTTAAGCAACACAGCAGCATAAATCAGAATATACAGACCCAACATAAAGGAGAATTGTTTTACCCATATTCCTAACAATTTCAGGAAAAAAAATTTCCATTTTAAAATGTTGATATTTACATTTCTTATTAGTGAGCATATTTTTATTTGATATAAGGAGGCTGATTCATAGAGGGATAGGGAGCGGGAACATGGAAGGAATAGACGAACTCTAGATAGGGCAGAGGGGTTAAAGGGGAAGGGAGGATGCATGGGGTTATTAATGATGGTGGAATGTAATGATCATTATTATCCAAACTACAGATATGAAGACATAAATTTGTGTATATACTGTGTATATACAACCAGAGATATGAAAAAAGTGCTCTATATGTGTAATAAAAATTGCAATGTATTCCACTGTCATATACAAATAAAAATTAAAATAAAAAATAGGAAAAAAATGCCAACAAGAGAAATTATTTTAGAAAAATGTGGATGAATGCAGTTATATAAAATAAGATAATCACTGAAGAGGAAATTAAAGTTTTAACCAACATCAGTTAAATATGTTTGCATTATATGCCACATGAAAGCCAATGTCCTTAATAAAGTATTTCTATAATAAAGATGTAACTTAAAAACTAAGATTAAAATTTGAAGGGGCTGGGGATGTGGCTCAAATGGTAGTGCGTTTGCCTGGCATGCGCAGGGCGCTGGGTTAGATCCTCAGCACTACATAAAAATAAAGATGTTGTGTCCACCAAAAAACTAAAAAAATAAATATTAAAAAATTTTCTCTCTCTCTCTTTAAAAATGTGAAAATCTGCTAATTCACAAAAATGTAATATACATGAATAATAAATGTTGGTTGGCTTTTGATGGTGTCTTCAATTTCATTGCTTGACATTGATCTGTAACTTCCTCTGACCTCTGTGTGCAGTCAGGAGAGATGGGCTTCTTTCTCACACAAATATATTGTGCAACACACCTTTCAGTTTAGTTGGGCAGTGTCTTTGTTCTCTCAACTGTCTGTACCCAGACATACCTCAAGTCTCTTAAAAGTGCAGATTCCTTTATCCCTTTTCCCTTCACTTTGCTCCTAGAGGGACTGCTCTGGCTGGTGCCTCTGCCTGGGGCACTGACTGTTGTGCTGGGGATTTCTTCCCTATTCTATTATACCCAACCTCCTGTGTCCCCAATCTGCTTTGAATGTCCAGTATTAAATCCCGTAAAGCCTCTATCCCCATGCCCCTTTTATTTTCATCTACCTTGCTGAGAAGCTGCTAACCTGTTTACTTGGTTTCATGCTGTGGATCAGCCAGGAAAGCAACCTTCTCTGTTCCACCATCTTGAAACCCTCTACTGCTTACTATTTAGATTTTCTATGACATTTTCCAATTTTTGTCTACTTTTGCTTCTTTTATTTTACTTGTTTTTACACCATGGATTCTTGACTGCATTTTTTTGTTGTTGTTGCTAAAATTCAGTTTTCAGTAATTCAAGAATGTGAATTTTTGGAGAGATCCAAGATGATAGGCTGGAGGGAGGCTGCATTCTGTGTTGCTGCAGGACCTGGGATGCAAGTAATGGGATACTGTTTCTCTGCAAGTGATTAGAGGACCTCTGACAGCTACTCCTGCACAGAAATCACAGTTGCCATGCTGTGCAGGTCTCCAGGCCTCAGTATCAGCACAGGAGTTCAGGCCACTTGACCATGCAAGTCCTCCAGGTACCCGACTAGGACCACCAGCATTAGCTCCTCCACAGGACCTTGGCTGCCCACATATGAAGGAATCCCAGCTGCTGCTCCCAAACAAGACACCCAGCCTCAGTCCATGTGCAGGAACTCCAGCCACCATTCCTGCGGGGCTCCTCTGGTCACTTCCAGCTTGGAGCACTGCAACCACTGCCACAGTCCCCTACACACCGTAGCCTGCACTAAACACTGAACACTGCACTGGGTCTGGTGACAGTTTCCAGCCACAATACTGCATGCACAGAGCTGCATCTCTGAACCACTCAAAGCTACCACCTGGCCCTACATAACCCGACAACCCATCACTGAAAATAGTCCCCATCTTTAATTGGGGCAACTCCCAGCTTGGAACACTGCCTGGGGATTAGAAACAATATCAAGGTACTCTGAAAGACCCCAACTCCCCTCTCTGCCCGGCAGCTACAAACCCGGCATAGTGCCTGTGGCTACTCTGCTGGTGCATAGCTCAAAAAACCAGGTTGTAAAACCGGGTCCTGAACTGCCCAATATCAGACAGCTATCTGGGTGCACAGCTCCCAGAGTGCAGCCCACAAGTCCTTTGGGAAGTTAAAAAGGGAGAGGGGAAGTGAGATACAGTGCAGAGACAAAATTAGAGACCAGGAATTGTGAGGTCTAGAGGCAATACAAGGAGATAAGACGAGGCACCCACATCACATGAGCAGGCCCCAAAGAAGATTCTTGGGGTACAGTTTCCCATATGGACCGGCAAGAACTATATCCTACCTCAAGTAGTCATGCCCTTGAGATCAACCCTCCCATCCTAATAACCTTCATCATCCTGAGGGTGGGCATCCCAGCAAACAACAGAAAACTCCACTTATTGAATAAGAATGGAAGCTGGAAAGATACTGATCTCCAACAAAAATTATCCTTGTATCTTCCTTTGAGACTTCCTTCTCTCTCTCTCTCTCTCTCTCTCTCTCTCTCTCTCTCTCTCTCTCTCTCTCTCCTTCCACCCTCACATCCCCAACATTTGTGAAACCAAATACTTTTCATGAATTAGAATACTAAGGCCTGGGATGTCTGAATAGTATACTACAGTGATGTTGTGTATTCTTTTAGCTCCTATTTTTACCTTTCTTAATATTTATGTTTGTTTGGTTTTTTTGTACTCTACTGTCTTCCCATTTACTTGCCTCCCCCAAATCACTCTCTCTTTTCTCCTGCTACTAACCAACCTCTTTAGATTCCTCTTTCATGCTAAGATCTAATTAGAAATCAATGATAGGGAAGTATTACACTAAAGGAAATACTAAGCAAAGGAAAAACCAAGTCAAGTTAAATACCAAAAATAAACAATATGAACGGGAATACAAATCATGTTTCAATAATACCCTGAATGCTAATAGCCTAAACTCACCAATCAAAAGACATAGACTGGCAGATTGGATTTTAAAAAAGACCCAATGATATGCTGCCTTCAAGAGATATCATGGGAAAGACATCCACAGATTGAAGGTGAAAGGTTGGGAAAAAACATTCCACTCACATGGACTGTGGAAATAAGCAGGGGTTTCCATATCAAATAAAGTAGACTTCAAGCCAAAGTTAATCAAAAGGGATAGAGAAGAGCATTTCACACTGCTTAAGGGGACCATACATCAACAAGACACAACAATAATAAATATATATGTCCTAGACAATGGAACACCTGCATTCATTAAACAAACTCTTCTCAAGCTCAAGAGTCAAATAGACCACAACACAATAATTCTGGGTGACTTTAACACACCTCTTTCACCACTGGGTAGATCTTCCAAATAAAAGCTAAATAAAGAAACTATAGAACTCAATAATACAATCAATAACTTAAACTTAACAGACATATATAGAGTATTTCATCCATCAATGAATGAGTATACTTTCTTTTTCAGCAGCACATAGATCCTTCTCTAAAATACACCATATATTATACCACAAAGCAACTCTTAGAAAAAACTAAAAAAACAGAGATACTACACTGCATTATATCAGACCATAATGGAATGAAATTAGAAATCAATGATAAAATAAAAAAGAGAAAGTACTGTGACATCTGGAGACTAAATAATATGCTATTAAATGAAAAATGGGTTGCAAAAGAAATCAAAGAGGAGATTTTAAAATTCTTAGAGGTAAATGAGAACACTGATACAACATATTGAACTCCCTAACACTATAAAGGTAGTACTGAGAGGAAAGTTCATTGCATGGAATTCATTCTTTAAAAGAAAAAAAAGTCAATAAATAAATGACCTAACATTACATCTCCAAGCCATAGAAAAATAAGAACAAATCAACACCAAATGCTGTAGAAGAGAGGAAATAATTAAAATCAGAGCTGAAATAAATGAAATTGAAACAAAAGAAACAATTTAAAACAATTGACAAAACAAAAGTTGGTTCTTTGAAAAAATAAATAAAATTGATAAACCCTTAGCCATGCTAACAAAGAGAAGAAGAGAGAAAATAAATTACTAACATTGGTGATGATAAATGAAATATCATGACGGATACTACAGAGCTACAGAAGATAATTAGAAATTATTTTGAAAATTTGTACTTCAATAAAATAGAAAATATCAAAGGCACTGACAAATTTCTAGAGTAATATAATTTGCCCAAACTGAATCAGGATGATATACACAAGTTAAACAGATCAATTTTAAGCAACGAAATAGAAGACGCCATCAGAAGCCTGTCAACCAAGAAAAGCCCAGGACCAGATAGATACACAGCTGAGTTCTACAAGACTTTCAAAGAAGAACTAATACCAATACTCCTCAAATTATTTTGTGAAATAGAAAAAGAGGAAACACTTCCAAACTCATTCTATGAGGCCAATATCACCCTGATTCCAAAACCAGACAAAGACACATCAAAGAAAGAAAACTTCAGACAAATATATCTAATGAACATAGATGAAAAAATTCTCAATAAGATTTTGGCAAATTGAATAAAAAAACATATCAAAAAGATAGTACACCACAATCAAGTAGGGTTCATCCAGGGATGCAATTTCAACACATGGAAATCAATAAATGTAATTCATCACATCAATATACTTAAAGATAAGAATCATGTCATCATTTCAATAGATAAAGGCATTTGACAAAATACAGCACAGCTTCATGTTAAAAACACTAGAAAAACTAGGGCTATCAGAAACATATCTCGACATTGTAAAAGCTGTCTATGCTAAGTCCCAAGCCAACATCATTCTAAATGGAGAAAAATTGAAAGCATTCCCTCTAAAAACTAGAACAAGACAGGGATGCCCACTTTCACCACTGATATTTAACATAGTTATTGAAACTCAAGCCAGAGCAAATAGATGAAAGAAATTAAATGTACACAAATAAGAAAAGAACAACTCAAACTCTCACTATTTACCAATGATATGATTCTACACCTAAAAGATCCAAAAAATTCCACCAGAAAACTTCTAGAACTAATAAATGAATTCAGCAAAGTAGCAAGATATAAAATCAGCATCCATAAATCAAAGGCATTTCTGTACATCAGTGACAAATCCTCTGAAAGAGAAATTAGGAAAACTACCTCATTTAAAATAGTTTCAATAAATAAATAAATAAAACACTTGGGAATCAACATAATAAAAGAGGTGAAAGACCTCTACAATGGAAATTAAAGAATGTAAAGAAATTTAAAAAGATCTTAGAAGATGGAAAGATCCCCCTTGTTCTTGGATAGGCAGAATTAATATTGTCAAAATGACCAAATTACCAAAAGCGTTATACAGATTTAATGCAATTCCAATCAAAATCTCAATGACTTTCCTTATAAAAATAGAAAAGGCAGTCATGAAATTCATCTGAAAAAAATAAGAGACCCAGAATAGCTAAAGTAATCATTAAGAAGGACAGTGAAGCAGGTGGCATCACTATACCAGACTTTAAACTATACTACAGAGTAATAGTAACAAAAATGGCATCGTATTGGCACCAAAATAGACTTGTAGTCCAAGGGTACAGAATAGAGGACACAGAGCCAAATGCACATAAATACAGTTTTCTCATATCATACAAATGTGCCAAAAACATATATTGGAGAAAGGATAGCGTCTTCAATAAATGGTGCTGGGAAAACTGGAAATCCATATGCAACAAAATGAAATTAAGCCCCTATCTCTTGCCATGAAGAAAACTCAAAGTAGATCAAGAACTTAGGAATTAAACCAGAGACCCTGCACCTAATAGAACAAAAAGTAGGCCAAAATCTTCATCATGTGGATTTGGCCCCAATTTCCTTAATAAGACTTCTATAGCACAAGAAATAAAATCAAGAATCAATAAATGGGATGGATTTAAACTAAAAAGCTTCTTCTCAGCAAAAGAAATAATCAGTGAGGTGAATAGAAAGCCTACAGAATGGGAGCAAAGTTTTACCATACATACATCAGATAGAGCACGAATCTCTAGGATATATGAAGAACACAAAAATCTTAACACCAAAAAACCCAAATAACCTAATCAATAAATGGGCCAATGAACTGAACAGACACTTCTCAGAAGAGGATATACTATCAGTCAACAAATATATTAAAAAAATGTTCAATATCTCTAGTAATTAGAGAAATTCAAATCAAAACTACTCTAAGCTTTCATCTCACTCCAGCCAGAATAACAGCTATTATAAATACAAACAACAATAAGTTCTGGCAAGGATGTGGGGAGAAAGACACATTCATACATTCCTAGTGGGACTACAAATTGGTACAACCAATATGGAAAACAGAATGGAGATTCCTTGGAAAACTTGGAATGGAACCACCATTTTACCCAACTATCCTATTCCTCGGTTTATACTCAAAGGACTTAAAAACAGCCACATCAATGTTTATAGCAGCACAATTCACAATAGCTAAATTGTGGAACCAACCTAGGTGCCCTTCAGTAGATGAATGGATAAAGAAACTGTGATATATATATATATATATATATATATATATATATATATATATATATATATATATATATATACAGGTAAATGGATGGAATTGGAGAATACCATACCAGTAAAGTAAGCCAATCCCCCCCCCACAAAAAAAATACCAAATGTTTTCTCTGATATGTGGATGCTGATCCATAATGGGAATGAGGCGGGGAGAGCATGGGCAGAATGGAGAAACTTTAGATAGAGCAAAGGGGTAGGAGGGTGAGGGGGCTTGGGGGTAGAAAGGACAGTGGAATGAGATGGACATCATTACCCCAAGTATATGTATGAAGATATGAATGCTGTGACTCTGTGTACACTCAGAGACATAAAAAATTATTCTCTATATGTGTAATATGAATTGAATTGCATTCTGCTGTTATATATAACAAACTAGAATAAACAAATTTTTTAAAGTTTTTTTAAGAGAGAGAGAGAATATTGTTTAATATTTATTTTTCAGTTTTCGGTGGACACAACATCTTTATTTTATTTTATGTGGTACTGAGGATCGAACCCAGCACCCCAGGCATGCCAGGCAAGCACGTTACCGCTTGAGCTACATCCCCAGCCCTTTTAAAAGTATTTAAAAAAGGAATGTGAACTTCTAGTTTTTAAATATTCCTCACTTTTTAATTATCTTCTGAATTTAGAATTATAATTCCATAGTTATGATTCTTTAGTAACAAACATGTCTCACAAACTTCTAAGACTGTTGGTGCTTTTAAAATTATATTGTGTTAAACTAGATATAGTGGGGCACCCCTGAAATACCTGTGGCTTGGGAGCCTGAAGCAGGAGTATCTCAAGTTTAAGACCAACCTCAGCAACTTAAGACCAGCCTCAGCTAAGCAACTTACAAAGACTCTATTTCAAAATGAAAAATAAAAAAAGGCTGGGGATGTGGCTCAGTGATTAAGTGTCCCTGAGTTCAATCCCTGGTACCAAGGAATAATCAATAAATATAAATAAAAATAAAACTATATTGAGTTGTTTGCAGGTATTCTCATTCCCCTCCCCATTTGATTCAATATAGGATAATACCTTTGTATTGGTTTTTCTAAAGTTGCAAAAAAATTTATTTTATAGAGAATATTTGGGGCTGGGGTAATGGCTCAGCTGTAGAGTACTTGCCTAGCATGCATAAAGCACTGGGTTCGATCCCCAGCACCATATAAAAATAAACAAATAAAATAAAGATATTGTGTCCATTTACAACTAAATTTTTTTTTTTAAAAAGAATATTTTCTAGTTTTTCTTGTGATTTGTTCTTTGATTCATAGATTACCTAGAAGTATGCATATAAATATTTTTAAATACTTGCTTTTTTCCTTATTAAGGTAACTGATTTTTTGGGGGGTGGGGTAGGACCAGGGATTGAATTTAGGGGTGCTCAACCACTGAGCCACATCCCCAGCCATATTTTACATTTTAAATTTAGAGACAGGGTCTCACTGAGTTACATAGCACCTCATTTTTGCTGAGGTTGGCTCTGAACTCACGATCCTCCTACCTCAGCCTCCTGAGCCACTGGGATTATAGGTGTGCACCACCTAGTTCAGAAAGGTAACTGATTTTTAAGTAAAATTTGTTGTGGTTTGAGAACACATGTGTAATTATCTCAATACTTTTAAATGTATTATAAGATGGTTTTATTCTCCCACATATTATCTATAATAATGAACATTTCATGTGCATTTGAAAATAATATTTATTGAGTATATTTGGGTACAGTATTCTAAAAGTATCACTTACTTGAAGGTGATTAATGTGTTGTTTAGATTTATGTCTAGTTTGATCAACCAGAAACAGATGCTAAAAAACTGAAATATCTCTTTCTCCTCTTTGGATCAATTAGTTTTTGCATCACATATTTTTAACTTTACTAATATGTGCACATATATCTATAATTATTAGGCTTTATTGAGAAGATGATGCTTTATAATTACATAATTCATATCTTATAATACTCTGTATTGAAATTTATTTGATCTTAAAATAAATACTACAGCCTATTTATGCTATGTTTACATTGTCAATATTTTCCACTAGTTCATTTTAAATGTATTTATGTCTTTATATATATTTGAAGTGTGCCTCTTGAACATACCATAAAGTTATCTCTTGCTTTATTATTCTTTCTGGCACCCTCTGCCTTTCAGTTGGGATCTTTAGTGTTTTACCATTTATTTTAACTCTTGTTATATTTGGATTAAGTTAGCACTTTTGCTGGCTTTCTGTTTGTTTCCTATATTTCTATTCCTCTATTCCCTGTTGGCTGCCTTCTTTTGCAATATATATTTGTCTTTAAAAAGTGAATTCCATTTTAAATTTTCAGTTGGCTCTTATTGTATCTTTTTATATGACATTTTAACAGCTGTTCTAGAAGTAACAATATATATTCTTTAACCAGAATCCACAGTCTACTTATAGTTAATACTGTATCACTTCACACATTATGAACAAATATTGCAACTATAGTTCATTTACCACAGGCTATCTCTCCTTACTCTACACCTGACATATGTACTGTATCTATAAAACTTGCAGATGCCAATGTTATACCTTGTTTTAATTAGTAATAAATACTTTATTTAAAGACATTAAAAGGAAAAAGTTGTCTTTTTTTTGCTCACAAGTTTCTTATAGGACACATCTGTTGACAATCATTTTTCCCCATTTCTTTACTTAAAAATTTCTTTAGTAAGCATTTTAATATACTAAGTATATTTAGGTCCCCAAATATATCTGTGTCATAATCCCTAGAAACTGTGAATATGCTGTCACATGGTAAAGGGGAATTAATTTTCAGATAGAATTAAATTTGCTATTCAAGTGACCTTCAAATGGGAAAATTGTCCTAGGCATTCATATGGGCATATGGGCACAATTTAATCATAAGACTCATGAATGTAGAACACTGGGGCAGAACAACAGGTCACAGTCATGTTACATGATAAGAGGATCCTATATACAATTGCTAGCTTTGAAGATGAACATAGGGCCATGAACCAAAGAATGTAGGCAGACTGAAAAAGACAAGAAAATGGATTCTCCTCTGGAGCCTCTAGGAGGAACACAACCCTCCCACTTTGTTTTCCTTTAAGGTTAGGTGCATGGAGTCTGTTCTGACAAAGATCTTTCAGGAGGCCATCAGAGACTGGGGCAGAGTTCACACACAGATATATAGTTCCCTCTTACTCCTGCCTGACTCTCATTTGTCCCTTGTGGCCATGTAGTTATTTAATGCTCTGTTAGTTTATTTTTAGACCAGAAAGATAGGCCTTTCCTCAGAAATTTGACTACTTCTGTTTTCTGAAAGCAAAAAGCCCCCCAAATGGGAAACTCATCTTGTTCTTAACCTTTTCTCACATTTCAACTCCTTTCTCAAATCTGCCAAATTTGGTTCTACCACCAGAGGCTTTTGGCAGATGAATTTGTATTCCATCAGAGTTTGTGGCTGTGGGAGAGTTTTTCTCTTAGGTGATCACTCTGCCACATAGGAAGCTTTCATTTATAGAATTACAACTGGTTCCCTTTCATATCTGCCTGTTCTTCTCTTGCGTCTTGCTCTTTCCTTAGAAATTTGGTTTCTTACTTCACCATTTTGAACAAATGTGTATTTCAGATTATGCTTTTAATGAAGATTACTAATGAGTGGTATCCCCCGTTTCTTATATCTGCAAATATTCTTTCATATTTGATAGTTTTGCCTGCATTATAATTTTGATTATATATTTTATATCCCATTTTTTTTCTTTCTACCTTTTCTATCAATTACCAAGAATGGTGTTTTGAAATCTCCATGATAACTACAGATTTGACTTTCAGTTCTGTTGCACATATTTTGAGCTCCGTTATTAGGTATATATCTACTTTATGAATTGACCTCTTTATTGTTGTGAAATATCTTTCTGAGTCCCCAGTAAAATTCCTTGTTCTAAATTTACTTTGTCTGATATTATTATAGTTACTTCTTTTTTTTTTTTGACTAGTATTTGCATGATATATATTTTCACATTTTAATTTTAGCTTTTATTTACATTTCAGGTGGTTTTCTTATAGTCAGGATATAGATGGGTCTTGAGTGTTTTTATTCAACATAATTTCTTATTTTTAATCTAATTATCTTAAGTTATGTTTAATAAAACAACTGACACAATTTGGTTTGAGTCTGCTTTTGTTCTCTGTTTCATCTGCTTTTTTTTTTCCTTTTGGGTCAAGTTTGGGTTAGTTAGGGATGATTTTTCTTTTTAAATTCCATTTTACCTCCTATACTTCTTATATATACCTCCTATACTTCTTTAATTGTTTTTCTTTGCTGCTGTTGGTGACACTGTAGAATTTACAATATTCCTATTTTGCAATGCATACCTTTAATTCTAGTGTTTACAGTATAATATCATACCATTTCACAAGTAGTATAACAAATTATAACAGCAAATCCCCTTTTTTTATCTCAATGTCTCTTGTGTTATTACTATACAGTTGAGTTCTATATATGGTGTAGCCTCCAAATAGATTGCTATTCTTATTGCTTTAAACAGTGATATTGTAAGGAACTTTAAAGTGAAAAATATCCTCCTGTCTCTCTCAATTCTGATAACATCAACTGCATTCCATTTGTAGCTAAAATTTCAATTGTGTATTATTATTTTGCCTAAGGCCTTTGTCAGGTCTCCTGGCAATATTTTCTTTCAGCTTTGTTTATTTTTAAATGATGATGTCTAAGTTGTCTTCAATTTTGAACTTTTTTTGTTGCTGATTAAAGCGTTCTTAGTTGATTTCTTTTGGGGGAGTTGCTTGTAGGAGTTACTTATAGAAGTATAGGAGGTATATATAAGTCTTCATTTTTGTCTGACAGGCACAGATTCTGATAAGTAGCTTATGTCACCCTTTTACATGTTTTATGTGTTCTTTTGTACATTTTAAAAAGCTTTTTAAAAGATTTTCAATCTTCAACAGTTTTTCAACAATGTGATTGATGTGCTTTTATTGATGTGATCAATTATTTTATTTTTAGATTGGCATTTGAGGAACTCTTTGTGCCAGTAGGTTTAAAAATTCCATCAATTAGGAACAATTGGGGCAATTATTTTAACAAATACTTTTTCTATCTCCCTTTATTCTTGGACTCCAACACACTTGTGTTAAGAGTACTGTTTTGCAAATAACTGATGCTTCATTTATTTAAGTTACATTTTCTCTCTGTATTTCAGCTCAGGTATATTCAGTTGGTGTGTCTCATATGTACAGTTTCTGATTTTTCTTTCCTTTTAGATACAGCTTTTCATTTCTCTAAGTCCTTTTGAAGACTCCACTATATCATCTGTTTTTTCTCACCTTGATTATTATTTTCTTTACCATCCTCAGTTTGGGGAACCTGTCTGTAATAGTTGTTTGAATGCATCATTATCTGCTTAAGCTTACTTCTGGGACTTCCAGTTTTGATTGATTTTTCTCCTGAACGGCTAATATTTTCCTGCTTATTTTTGTGAAAAGTGATTTTTTTTTCTGAAAACCTATCTTAGACTTCAGGATTTTGATTGCTAGGGACTGTTTTAGTATTTAAATATTGTTGATTTTTCTTTCACACATGTAGTTAAGAATTGGAATCAATTAGAGGCTTTTTAGGCTTACTTTTAACTTTGTAGAACAAGTTCAGAGCAATATTTAAAGTAGGGCTACTTAAGCCCAGCAACAAGGTGATATCCTTTGGAGATTCTATTGGATGTTTCAATACTTACAAAGTTTTTTCAACTCTAGTTTGTGGAACTTCTTTTCTTGCCTTGCTTTCAGGGAGTGATAGTGAATTTTTTTCCACAGTTTTTGAGTTTCCTCTTCTTTATGCAGAGATGGGTGCTTAGTGAAAGGTGTGAGCAATCTCCTCTGCAGATCTCCAAAGATGCCCATTCACCATTAACCTACCTCTCCCCGTAACTTCCTCTTTCCTGGCATAATACCTTGCAATTTCTGGATGCCATGACCTTCCAGAACTCTGATCTTTGTCTGTTCAACTCAGCAAGAATGTAAAGCTATGCTTAGATTTTGCCTTTCCTGGACTGTGGCTTAGATATTGCCTTCAGATGTTGAGCAGGTATGATTTTAGGGCTCACATTGTTATTTTCCTTTTCTTAGAGATCCCAGTCCTTCACTGCCTTTTGTTTAGTTTCTGGGATCCATTATTTCTTAAAATGTGTCCAATTTTCTATTTGTTTAATACAGAAAAAAATACTGTATTATTCCATCTCCTCAGCTGTATTACTTGTCTTATTTTTTATTTCTTTCTTTGTAATTTCCTTTTGTTTGTTAGTCATTTCCTAGATCTTTGAGTAGGAAATTTCATTCGCTTCAAATGTGCTACATGTATCTAGGGGATAGAGGTCAGGAAAGCTGCAAATCCTCCTAGGTTACACAGGGTCATTCTCCATAACAGAGAATTTTGCAGCCCCAAATATTGATAATGCTAAGTTTGAGAAAATAACATTAGTACTGATTTTGAAATATTAATCACATTCCATCAGTTATTTTTTGTTCTTCTCCAGAGGCTCTGATTATAATGTACACTGTTTCTTCTGTGCCTGTTTTCTGCTTTGACCATTTCCTGACACATTTAACTAATTCTTTATTTCATTTTCATCCTGTTGGATCCTTTCTTATCTTTCTTCAACTTCTGTTAAGTTTTTTTTTTTTTTTTAGAGAGAGAGAGAGAGAATTTTAATATTTATTTTTTAGTTTTCAGTGGACACAACATCTTTGTGAGTGTGCTACTGCTTGAGCCACATCCCCAGCCACATGTTGTTAAGTTTTTAGTCTAATTGCTTTTCTCTTGTATCATGTAATAATTATTTTCTAAGATGACTTTTTTTCCTTATATTTTTTACCTGACCATTTTATTTTTATTCAATTTTGAGTTTCTCTGTGAAGGCAGACATTTATAGCCTCAAATGTTTATTTGAAAATATGTGATTCAATTTGTAGTATTGTATTATATTCAA